>NW_028125350.1:0-189923 GCF_965194825.1 Balaenoptera physalus
GGAGTTATCATTATAACTCTGCAGGTTTGTGAATTGCAGTGCCCCTGAGCTCCATTTTTCAACTCGCTTTTTTGGGAGCTGGCCGCAAAAGCGCAGGATGGCCTCAGGCCCTATTCTGGTTCCGGGCGGCAGGCTGAGCTGTGGTTAATTCTTCTTCCTGATGGGAAAATAGAGTGACCTGTGCCTGTCCCAACACCTAGAGCTAGTCTCTCATTGGCTCCCCTATTCCCGTTCATCCTCAGGACAAATTGAAAGCTGTACGGAACAGGAGGTTAAAGGTGCTGATTCTCCAAGGAGGGAGATTGCTAGTAAAGCGGCTGGAATGGCGAACCCGAGCACAAGGAGATGAGAAATGGGGTGCGTTTAGAAACCTTTCCCGGTCACACGGTCTACCACCTTCTGGTTTCTCATGCATGTTTTCGATGTAGGAAGATGCCCTTGACCCTGGAGATTTGGGACCCATGGATGGGTAACAGGCAGTAGTACTTTAAAGGCTCTGCGTTTGCTCCCCCAACCTCACCAAATCTCTCAGACCCGAAAGTATCCACCCTTACGTCTCATCCAGCTGTGGGTCTAGATATGGTCAATCCAGGTGGCATCACAGCCCCTGAACGAATTTTGTAAGAATTTCTCTCTCTTTCACTGTCTTTGTTTCACGGGTTTTTAAAATTAATTTATTTTTATAATGGGGTTTAGCTGCTTTTCACGGCTGTGTTTATGCCGCTTTACACCCACTTGACTCACATCCAGAGAGATATCAATACATAGGTTTTAAGATTCTTACTAGTCAGATATATTCTTGTGCGGTGAATAAGGGGTGTTGAGTCCAGTTCACTGAGCAAGGAGTAGGTCTTTCTATTACATATTGGGTTTATGGAACGGTATCTGAGCTAATTTGAAACCCTTGTTTTATGCATCACCCCACCTCACCTTTCCCGTTAAGCAGCCATAGTGTGTTTTCTAAACGTGTGACTCTGTTCTGTTTTGTAATTCAGTTCAAGTGTAGCGGTTTTACATTCCCTCTATAAGTGACAGCTTATGATAAGTGTCTTTTTCTGTGTGACTTATTTCACTTAGACTCGTCGTACCTAAATCCACTCATCATGCTGCTACTAGCCTTATGACATTGATTTTATGGCTGAGTGATATTCCATTGTACATAAGGACCACAATTCTTTATCCATTTTTCTCTTTCCTGGGATATTTAAGGTGTCATGAAGTGGAGGTTCTTGTCAACCGAGGCAGCCCTAAACTTGGGGTGCCTGTGTCTTGCTGATTTTTAGTTTTCCCAATTTATACGCCCGTGAGTGGAAGTGACCTATGCGCTCTAAGCTGTGTTTTTTCGATGTTTCAGGACACACCGTACACTTCTCCAGAGTGGCTGTTGGCAATTTACATCCCGCCCATCAGCGTAGCAAGGCTCTCATTTCTCCATGGCCTGTCCTGCATTTCTGGTTTTGACACTTTTTCAGCATGGCCCTTTTGACCGATGGGAAGCGAGACATCTTTGTAGCGCTGATTTGCCTTTCCAGGTTGCTTGGTTGGCCAAAAGGGCGTATGCGTTTTTTTCCTGAAATATATTCAGGAAAAAACGCATACGCCCTTTTTGGCCAAGGGCATCATTGTCGACGTTTTGCCGCTTTTCATGTGCTTTAAAGGCGATTCGAATCTACCTCCTGAAATCTGTTTCGTGCAATTCTGCCTTGCTTTCAAATCCTCTTCGTTGCCTTCCCTCAATATATTTGAGGACGAGAATTATCATTTATAACTCTGCAGGTTTGTGAATTGCAGTGCCCCTGAGCTCCATTTTTCAACTCGCTTTTTTGGGAGCTGGCCGCAAAAGCGCAGGATGGCCTCAGCCCTATTTTGGTTCCGGGCGGCAACTGAGCCTGTGGTTAATTCTTCTTCCTAATGGGAAAATAGAGTGACCTGTGCCAGTCCAACACCTAGAGCTAGTCTCTCATTGGCTCCCCCTCTTCCCGTTCATCCTCAGGACAAATTGAAAGTTGTACGGAACAGGAGGTTAAAGGTGCTGATTCTCCAAGGAGGGAGATTGCTAGTAAGCGGCTGGAATGGTGAACCCGAGCACAAGGAGATTAGAAATGGGGGTGCGTTTTAGAAACCTTTCCCGGTCACACGGTCTACCACCTTCTGGGTTTCTCATGCATGTTTTTGATGTAGGAAGATGCCCTTGAACCTGGAGATTTGGGACCCATGGGATGGGTAACAGGCAGTAGTACTTTAAAGGCTCTGCGTTTGCTCCCCCAACCTCACCAAATCTCTCAGCCCCGAGAGTATCCACCCTTACGTCTCATCCAGCTGTGGGTCTAGATATGGTCAATCCAGGTGGCATCACAGCCCCTGAACGAATTTTGTAAGAATTTCTCTCTCTTTCACTGTCTTTGTTTCACGGGCTTTTAAAATTAATTTATTTTTATAATGGGGTTTAGCTGCTTTTCACGGCTGTGTTTATGCCGCTTTACACCCACTTGACTCACTTCCAGAGAGATATAAATTCATAGGTTTTAAAATTCTTACTAGTCAGATATATTCTTGTGCGGTGAAGAGGGGGTGTTGATTCCAGTTCACTGAGCAAGGAGTAGGTCTTCTATTACATATTGGGTTTATGGAACGGTATCTGAGCTAATTTGAAACCCTTGTTTTATGCATCACCCCACCTCACCTTTCCCGTTAAGCAGCCATAGTGTGTTTTCTAAACGTGTGACTCTGTTCTGTTTTGTAATTCAGTTCAAGTGTAGCGGTTTTTACATTCCCTCTATAAGTGATAGCTTATGATAAGTGTCTTTTTCTCTGTGACTTATTTCACTTAGAATTGTCGTACCTAAATCCACTCATCATGCTGCTACTAGCCTTATGACATTGATTTCATGGCTGAATGATATTCCATTGTACATAAGGACCACCACTTCTTTATCCATTTTTCTCTTTCCTGGGATATTTAAGGTGTCATGAAGTGGAGGTTCTTGTCAACAGAGCAGCCCTAAACTTTGGGGTGCCTGTGTCTTGCTGATTTTTAGTTTTCCCAATTATACGCCAATGAGTGGATGTGCCCTATGCGCACTAAGCTGTGTTTTTTCGATGTTTCAGGACACACCGTACACTTCTCCAGAGTGGCTGTTGGCAATTTACATCCCGCCCATCAGCGTAGCAAGGCTCCCATTTCTCCATGGCCTGTCCTGCATTTCTGGTTTTGACACTTTTTTCAGGATGGCCCTTTTGACCCATGGGAAGCGAGACTTCTTTGTAGCGCTGATTTGCCTTTCCAGGTTGCTTGGTTGGCCAAAAAGGGCGTATGCGTTTTTTCCTGAATATATTCAGGAAAAAACGCATACGCCCTTTTTGGCCAAGGGCATCATTGTCGACGTTTTGCTGCTTTTCATGTGCTTTAAAGGCGATTCGAATCTACCTCCTGAAATCTGTTTCCTGCAATTCTGCCTTGCTTTCAAATCCTCTTCGTTGCCTTCCCTCAATATATTTGTGGATGGGAGTTATCATTTATAACTCTGCAGGTTTGTGAATTGCAGTGCCCCTGAGCTCCATTTTTCAACTCGCTTTTTTGGGAGCTGGCCGCAAAAGCGCAGGATGGCCTCAGGCCCTATTCTGGTTCCGGGCGGCAGGCTGAGCCTGTGGTTAATTCTTCTTCCTGATGGGAAAATAGAGTGACCTGTGCCTGTCCCAACACCTAGAGCTAGTCTCTCATTGGCTCCCCCTATTCCCGTTCATCCTCAGGACAAATTGAAAGCTGTACGGAACAGGAGGTTAAAGGTGCTGATTCTCCAAGGAGGGAGATTGCTAGTAAAGCGGCTGGAATGGCGAACCCGAGCACAAGGAGATGAGAAATGGGGTGCGTTTTAGAAACCTTTCCCGGTCACACGGTCTACCACCTTCTGGGTTTCTCATGCATGTTTTCGATGTAGGAAGATGCCCTTGACCCTGGAGATTTGGGACCCATGGGATGGGTAACAGGCAGTAGTACTTTAAAGGCTCTGCGTTTGCTCCCCCAACCTCACCAAATCTCTCAGACCCGAAAGTATCCACCCTTACGTCTCATCCAGCTGTGGGTCTAGATATGGTCAATCCAGGTGGCATCACAGCCCCTGAACGAATTTTGTAAGAATTTCTCTCTCTTTCACTGTCTTTGTTTCACGGGTTTTTAAAATTAATTTATTTTTATAATGGGGTTTAGCTGCTTTTCACGGCTGTGTTTATGCCGCTTTACACCCACTTGACTCACATCCAGAGAGATATCAATACATAGGTTTTAAGATTCTTACTAGTCAGATATATTCTTGTGCGGTGAATAAGGGGTGTTGAGTCCAGTTCACTGAGCAAGGAGTAGGTCTTTCTATTACATATTGGGTTTATGGAACGGTATCTGAGCTAATTTGAAACCCTTGTTTTATGCATCACCCCACCTCACCTTTCCCGTTAAGCAGCCATAGTGTGTTTTCTAAACGTGTGACTCTGTTCTGTTTTGTAATTCAGTTCAAGTGTAGCGGTTTTTACATTCCCTCTATAAGTGACAGCTTATGATAAGTGTCTTTTTCTGTGTGACTTATTTCACTTAGACTCGTCGTACCTAAATCCACTCATCATGCTGCTACTAGCCTTATGACATTGATTTTATGGCTGAGTGATATTCCATTGTACATAAGGACCACCAATTCTTTATCCATTTTTCTCTTTCCTGGGATATTTAAGGTGTCATGAAGTGGAGGTTCTTGTCAACCGAGCAGCCCTAAACTTGGGGTGCCTGTGTCTTGCTGATTTTTAGTTTTCCCAATTTATACGCCCGTGAGTGGAAGTGACCTATGCGCTCTAAGCTGTGTTTTTTCGATGTTTCAGGACACACCGTACACTTCTCCAGAGTGGCTGTTGGCAATTTACATCCCGCCCATCAGCGTAGCAAGGCTCTCATTTCTCCATGGCCTGTCCTGCATTTCTGGTTTTGACACTTTTTTCAGCATGGCCCTTTTGACCGATGGGAAGCGAGACATCTTTGTAGCGCTGATTTGCCTTTCCAGGTTGCTTGGTTGGCCAAAAAGGGCGTATGCGTTTTTTCCTGAATATATTCAGGAAAAAACGCATACGCCCTTTTTGGCCAAGGGCATCATTGTCGACGTTTTGCCGCTTTTCATGTGCTTTAAAGGCGATTCGAATCTACCTCCTGAAATCTGTTTCGTGCAATTCTGCCTTGCTTTCAAATCCTCTTCGTTGCCTTCCCTCAATATATTTGAGGACGAGAATTATCATTTATAACTCTGCAGGTTTGTGAATTGCAGTGCCCCTGAGCTCCATTTTTCAACTCGCTTTTTTGGGAGCTGGCCGCAAAAGCGCAGGATGGCCTCAGGCCCTATTTTGGTTCCGGGCGGCAACTGAGCCTGTGGTTAATTCTTCTTCCTAATGGGAAAATAGAGTGACCTGTGCCTGTCCCAACACCTAGAGCTAGTCTCTCATTGGCTCCCCCTCTTCCCGTTCATCCTCAGGACAAATTGAAAGTTGTACGGAACAGGAGGTTAAAGGTGCTGATTCTCCAAGGAGGGAGATTGCTAGTAAAGCGGCTGGAATGGTGAACCCGAGCACAAGGAGATTAGAAATGGGGTGCGTTTTAGAAACCTTTCCCGGTCACACGGTCTACCACCTTCTGGGTTTCTCATGCATGTTTTTGATGTAGGAAGATGCCCTTGAACCTGGAGATTTGGGACCCATGGGATGGGTAACAGGCAGTAGTACTTTAAAGGCTCTGCGTTTGCTCCCCCAACCTCACCAAATCTCTCAGCCCCGAGAGTATCCACCCTTACGTCTCATCCAGCTGTGGGTCTAGATATGGTCAATCCAGGTGGCATCACAGCCCCTGAACGAATTTTGTAAGAATTTCTCTCTCTTTCACTGTCTTTGTTTCACGGGCTTTTAAAATTAATTTATTTTTATAATGGGGTTTAGCTGCTTTTCACGGCTGTGTTTATGCCGCTTTACACCCACTTGACTCACTTCCAGAGAGATATAAATTCATAGGTTTTAAAATTCTTACTAGTCAGATATATTCTTGTGCGGTGAAGAGGGGGTGTTGATTCCAGTTCACTGAGCAAGGAGTAGGTCTTTCTATTACATATTGGGTTTATGGAACGGTATCTGAGCTAATTTGAAACCCTTGTTTTATGCATCACCCCACCTCACCTTTCCCGTTAAGCAGCCATAGTGTGTTTTCTAAACGTGTGACTCTGTTCTGTTTTGTAATTCAGTTCAAGTGTAGCGGTTTTTACATTCCCTCTATAAGTGATAGCTTATGATAAGTGTCTTTTTCTCTGTGACTTATTTCACTTAGAATTGTCGTACCTAAATCCACTCATCATGCTGCTACTAGCCTTATGACATTGATTTCATGGCTGAATGATATTCCATTGTACATAAGGACCACCACTTCTTTATCCATTTTTCTCTTTCCTGGGATATTTAAGGTGTCATGAAGTGGAGGTTCTTGTCAACAGAGCAGCCCTAAACTTTGGGGTGCCTGTGTCTTGCTGATTTTTAGTTTTCCCAATTATACGCCAATGAGTGGATGTGCCCTATGCGCACTAAGCTGTGTTTTTTCGATGTTTCAGGACACACCGTACACTTCTCCAGAGTGGCTGTTGGCAATTTACATCCCGCCCATCAGCGTAGCAAGGCTCCCATTTCTCCATGGCCTGTCCTGCATTTCTGGTTTTGACACTTTTTTCAGGATGGCCCTTTTGACCCATGGGAAGCGAGACTTCTTTGTAGCGCTGATTTGCCTTTCCAGGTTGCTTGGTTGGCCAAAAAGGGCGTATGCGTTTTTTCCTGAATATATTCAGGAAAAAACGCATACGCCCTTTTTGGCCAAGGGCATCATTGTCGACGTTTTGCTGCTTTTCATGTGCTTTAAAGGCGATTCGAATCTACCTCCTGAAATCTGTTTCCTGCAATTCTGCCTTGCTTTCAAATCCTCTTCGTTGCCTTCCCTCAATATATTTGTGGATGGGAGTTATCATTTATAACTCTGCAGGTTTGTGAATTGCAGTGCCCCTGAGCTCCATTTTTCAACTCGCTTTTTTGGGAGCTGGCCGCAAAAGCGCAGGATGGCCTCAGGCCCTATTCTGGTTCCGGGCGGCAGGCTGAGCCTGTGGTTAATTCTTCTTCCTGATGGGAAAATAGAGTGACCTGTGCCTGTCCCAACACCTAGAGCTAGTCTCTCATTGGCTCCCCCTATTCCCGTTCATCCTCAGGACAAATTGAAAGCTGTACGGAACAGGAGGTTAAAGGTGCTGATTCTCCAAGGAGGGAGATTGCTAGTAAAGCGGCTGGAATGGCGAACCCGAGCACAAGGAGATGAGAAATGGGGTGCGTTTTAGAAACCTTTCCCGGTCACACGGTCTACCACCTTCTGGGTTTCTCATGCATGTTTTCGATGTAGGAAGATGCCCTTGACCCTGGAGATTTGGGACCCATGGGATGGGTAACAGGCAGTAGTACTTTAAAGGCTCTGCGTTTGCTCCCCCAACCTCACCAAATCTCTCAGACCCGAAAGTATCCACCCTTACGTCTCATCCAGCTGTGGGTCTAGATATGGTCAATCCAGGTGGCATCACAGCCCCTGAACGAATTTTGTAAGAATTTCTCTCTCTTTCACTGTCTTTGTTTCACGGGTTTTTAAAATTAATTTATTTTTATAATGGGGTTTAGCTGCTTTTCACGGCTGTGTTTATGCCGCTTTACACCCACTTGACTCACATCCAGAGAGATATCAATACATAGGTTTTAAGATTCTTACTAGTCAGATATATTCTTGTGCGGTGAATAAGGGGTGTTGAGTCCAGTTCACTGAGCAAGGAGTAGGTCTTTCTATTACATATTGGGTTTATGGAACGGTATCTGAGCTAATTTGAAACCCTTGTTTTATGCATCACCCCACCTCACCTTTCCCGTTAAGCAGCCATAGTGTGTTTTCTAAACGTGTGACTCTGTTCTGTTTTGTAATTCAGTTCAAGTGTAGCGGTTTTTACATTCCCTCTATAAGTGACAGCTTATGATAAGTGTCTTTTTCTGTGTGACTTATTTCACTTAGACTCGTCGTACCTAAATCCACTCATCATGCTGCTACTAGCCTTATGACATTGATTTTATGGCTGAGTGATATTCCATTGTACATAAGGACCACCAATTCTTTATCCATTTTTCTCTTTCCTGGGATATTTAAGGTGTCATGAAGTGGAGGTTCTTGTCAACCGAGCAGCCCTAAACTTGGGGTGCCTGTGTCTTGCTGATTTTTAGTTTTCCCAATTTATACGCCCGTGAGTGGAAGTGACCTATGCGCTCTAAGCTGTGTTTTTTCGATGTTTCAGGACACACCGTACACTTCTCCAGAGTGGCTGTTGGCAATTTACATCCCGCCCATCAGCGTAGCAAGGCTCTCATTTCTCCATGGCCTGTCCTGCATTTCTGGTTTTGACACTTTTTTCAGCATGGCCCTTTTGACCGATGGGAAGCGAGACATCTTTGTAGCGCTGATTTGCCTTTCCAGGTTGCTTGGTTGGCCAAAAAGGGCGTATGCGTTTTTTCCTGAATATATTCAGGAAAAAACGCATACGCCCTTTTTGGCCAAGGGCATCATTGTCGACGTTTTGCCGCTTTTCATGTGCTTTAAAGGCGATTCGAATCTACCTCCTGAAATCTGTTTCGTGCAATTCTGCCTTGCTTTCAAATCCTCTTCGTTGCCTTCCCTCAATATATTTGAGGACGAGAATTATCATTTATAACTCTGCAGGTTTGTGAATTGCAGTGCCCCTGAGCTCCATTTTTCAACTCGCTTTTTTGGGAGCTGGCCGCAAAAGCGCAGGATGGCCTCAGGCCCTATTTTGGTTCCGGGCGGCAACTGAGCCTGTGGTTAATTCTTCTTCCTAATGGGAAAATAGAGTGACCTGTGCCTGTCCCAACACCTAGAGCTAGTCTCTCATTGGCTCCCCCTCTTCCCGTTCATCCTCAGGACAAATTGAAAGTTGTACGGAACAGGAGGTTAAAGGTGCTGATTCTCCAAGGAGGGAGATTGCTAGTAAAGCGGCTGGAATGGTGAACCCGAGCACAAGGAGATTAGAAATGGGGTGCGTTTTAGAAACCTTTCCCGGTCACACGGTCTACCACCTTCTGGGTTTCTCATGCATGTTTTTGATGTAGGAAGATGCCCTTGAACCTGGAGATTTGGGACCCATGGGATGGGTAACAGGCAGTAGTACTTTAAAGGCTCTGCGTTTGCTCCCCCAACCTCACCAAATCTCTCAGCCCCGAGAGTATCCACCCTTACGTCTCATCCAGCTGTGGGTCTAGATATGGTCAATCCAGGTGGCATCACAGCCCCTGAACGAATTTTGTAAGAATTTCTCTCTCTTTCACTGTCTTTGTTTCACGGGCTTTTAAAATTAATTTATTTTTATAATGGGGTTTAGCTGCTTTTCACGGCTGTGTTTATGCCGCTTTACACCCACTTGACTCACTTCCAGAGAGATATAAATTCATAGGTTTTAAAATTCTTACTAGTCAGATATATTCTTGTGCGGTGAAGAGGGGGTGTTGATTCCAGTTCACTGAGCAAGGAGTAGGTCTTTCTATTACATATTGGGTTTATGGAACGGTATCTGAGCTAATTTGAAACCCTTGTTTTATGCATCACCCCACCTCACCTTTCCCGTTAAGCAGCCATAGTGTGTTTTCTAAACGTGTGACTCTGTTCTGTTTTGTAATTCAGTTCAAGTGTAGCGGTTTTTACATTCCCTCTATAAGTGATAGCTTATGATAAGTGTCTTTTTCTCTGTGACTTATTTCACTTAGAATTGTCGTACCTAAATCCACTCATCATGCTGCTACTAGCCTTATGACATTGATTTCATGGCTGAATGATATTCCATTGTACATAAGGACCACCACTTCTTTATCCATTTTTCTCTTTCCTGGGATATTTAAGGTGTCATGAAGTGGAGGTTCTTGTCAACAGAGCAGCCCTAAACTTTGGGGTGCCTGTGTCTTGCTGATTTTTAGTTTTCCCAATTATACGCCAATGAGTGGATGTGCCCTATGCGCACTAAGCTGTGTTTTTTCGATGTTTCAGGACACACCGTACACTTCTCCAGAGTGGCTGTTGGCAATTTACATCCCGCCCATCAGCGTAGCAAGGCTCCCATTTCTCCATGGCCTGTCCTGCATTTCTGGTTTTGACACTTTTTTCAGGATGGCCCTTTTGACCCATGGGAAGCGAGACTTCTTTGTAGCGCTGATTTGCCTTTCCAGGTTGCTTGGTTGGCCAAAAAGGGCGTATGCGTTTTTTCCTGAATATATTCAGGAAAAAACGCATACGCCCTTTTTGGCCAAGGGCATCATTGTCGACGTTTTGCTGCTTTTCATGTGCTTTAAAGGCGATTCGAATCTACCTCCTGAAATCTGTTTCCTGCAATTCTGCCTTGCTTTCAAATCCTCTTCGTTGCCTTCCCTCAATATATTTGTGGATGGGAGTTATCATTTATAACTCTGCAGGTTTGTGAATTGCAGTGCCCCTGAGCTCCATTTTTCAACTCGCTTTTTTGGGAGCTGGCCGCAAAAGCGCAGGATGGCCTCAGGCCCTATTCTGGTTCCGGGCGGCAGGCTGAGCCTGTGGTTAATTCTTCTTCCTGATGGGAAAATAGAGTGACCTGTGCCTGTCCCAACACCTAGAGCTAGTCTCTCATTGGCTCCCCCTATTCCCGTTCATCCTCAGGACAAATTGAAAGCTGTACGGAACAGGAGGTTAAAGGTGCTGATTCTCCAAGGAGGGAGATTGCTAGTAAAGCGGCTGGAATGGCGAACCCGAGCACAAGGAGATGAGAAATGGGGTGCGTTTTAGAAACCTTTCCCGGTCACACGGTCTACCACCTTCTGGGTTTCTCATGCATGTTTTCGATGTAGGAAGATGCCCTTGACCCTGGAGATTTGGGACCCATGGGATGGGTAACAGGCAGTAGTACTTTAAAGGCTCTGCGTTTGCTCCCCCAACCTCACCAAATCTCTCAGACCCGAAAGTATCCACCCTTACGTCTCATCCAGCTGTGGGTCTAGATATGGTCAATCCAGGTGGCATCACAGCCCCTGAACGAATTTTGTAAGAATTTCTCTCTCTTTCACTGTCTTTGTTTCACGGGTTTTTAAAATTAATTTATTTTTATAATGGGGTTTAGCTGCTTTTCACGGCTGTGTTTATGCCGCTTTACACCCACTTGACTCACATCCAGAGAGATATCAATACATAGGTTTTAAGATTCTTACTAGTCAGATATATTCTTGTGCGGTGAATAAGGGGTGTTGAGTCCAGTTCACTGAGCAAGGAGTAGGTCTTTCTATTACATATTGGGTTTATGGAACGGTATCTGAGCTAATTTGAAACCCTTGTTTTATGCATCACCCCACCTCACCTTTCCCGTTAAGCAGCCATAGTGTGTTTTCTAAACGTGTGACTCTGTTCTGTTTTGTAATTCAGTTCAAGTGTAGCGGTTTTTACATTCCCTCTATAAGTGACAGCTTATGATAAGTGTCTTTTTCTGTGTGACTTATTTCACTTAGACTCGTCGTACCTAAATCCACTCATCATGCTGCTACTAGCCTTATGACATTGATTTTATGGCTGAGTGATATTCCATTGTACATAAGGACCACCAATTCTTTATCCATTTTTCTCTTTCCTGGGATATTTAAGGTGTCATGAAGTGGAGGTTCTTGTCAACCGAGCAGCCCTAAACTTGGGGTGCCTGTGTCTTGCTGATTTTTAGTTTTCCCAATTTATACGCCCGTGAGTGGAAGTGACCTATGCGCTCTAAGCTGTGTTTTTTCGATGTTTCAGGACACACCGTACACTTCTCCAGAGTGGCTGTTGGCAATTTACATCCCGCCCATCAGCGTAGCAAGGCTCTCATTTCTCCATGGCCTGTCCTGCATTTCTGGTTTTGACACTTTTTTCAGCATGGCCCTTTTGACCGATGGGAAGCGAGACATCTTTGTAGCGCTGATTTGCCTTTCCAGGTTGCTTGGTTGGCCAAAAAGGGCGTATGCGTTTTTTCCTGAATATATTCAGGAAAAAACGCATACGCCCTTTTTGGCCAAGGGCATCATTGTCGACGTTTTGCCGCTTTTCATGTGCTTTAAAGGCGATTCGAATCTACCTCCTGAAATCTGTTTCGTGCAATTCTGCCTTGCTTTCAAATCCTCTTCGTTGCCTTCCCTCAATATATTTGAGGACGAGAATTATCATTTATAACTCTGCAGGTTTGTGAATTGCAGTGCCCCTGAGCTCCATTTTTCAACTCGCTTTTTTGGGAGCTGGCCGCAAAAGCGCAGGATGGCCTCAGGCCCTATTTTGGTTCCGGGCGGCAACTGAGCCTGTGGTTAATTCTTCTTCCTAATGGGAAAATAGAGTGACCTGTGCCTGTCCCAACACCTAGAGCTAGTCTCTCATTGGCTCCCCCTCTTCCCGTTCATCCTCAGGACAAATTGAAAGTTGTACGGAACAGGAGGTTAAAGGTGCTGATTCTCCAAGGAGGGAGATTGCTAGTAAAGCGGCTGGAATGGTGAACCCGAGCACAAGGAGATTAGAAATGGGGTGCGTTTTAGAAACCTTTCCCGGTCACACGGTCTACCACCTTCTGGGTTTCTCATGCATGTTTTTGATGTAGGAAGATGCCCTTGAACCTGGAGATTTGGGACCCATGGGATGGGTAACAGGCAGTAGTACTTTAAAGGCTCTGCGTTTGCTCCCCCAACCTCACCAAATCTCTCAGCCCCGAGAGTATCCACCCTTACGTCTCATCCAGCTGTGGGTCTAGATATGGTCAATCCAGGTGGCATCACAGCCCCTGAACGAATTTTGTAAGAATTTCTCTCTCTTTCACTGTCTTTGTTTCACGGGCTTTTAAAATTAATTTATTTTTATAATGGGGTTTAGCTGCTTTTCACGGCTGTGTTTATGCCGCTTTACACCCACTTGACTCACTTCCAGAGAGATATAAATTCATAGGTTTTAAAATTCTTACTAGTCAGATATATTCTTGTGCGGTGAAGAGGGGGTGTTGATTCCAGTTCACTGAGCAAGGAGTAGGTCTTTCTATTACATATTGGGTTTATGGAACGGTATCTGAGCTAATTTGAAACCCTTGTTTTATGCATCACCCCACCTCACCTTTCCCGTTAAGCAGCCATAGTGTGTTTTCTAAACGTGTGACTCTGTTCTGTTTTGTAATTCAGTTCAAGTGTAGCGGTTTTTACATTCCCTCTATAAGTGATAGCTTATGATAAGTGTCTTTTTCTCTGTGACTTATTTCACTTAGAATTGTCGTACCTAAATCCACTCATCATGCTGCTACTAGCCTTATGACATTGATTTCATGGCTGAATGATATTCCATTGTACATAAGGACCACCACTTCTTTATCCATTTTTCTCTTTCCTGGGATATTTAAGGTGTCATGAAGTGGAGGTTCTTGTCAACAGAGCAGCCCTAAACTTTGGGGTGCCTGTGTCTTGCTGATTTTTAGTTTTCCCAATTATACGCCAATGAGTGGATGTGCCCTATGCGCACTAAGCTGTGTTTTTTCGATGTTTCAGGACACACCGTACACTTCTCCAGAGTGGCTGTTGGCAATTTACATCCCGCCCATCAGCGTAGCAAGGCTCCCATTTCTCCATGGCCTGTCCTGCATTTCTGGTTTTGACACTTTTTTCAGGATGGCCCTTTTGACCCATGGGAAGCGAGACTTCTTTGTAGCGCTGATTTGCCTTTCCAGGTTGCTTGGTTGGCCAAAAAGGGCGTATGCGTTTTTTCCTGAATATATTCAGGAAAAAACGCATACGCCCTTTTTGGCCAAGGGCATCATTGTCGACGTTTTGCTGCTTTTCATGTGCTTTAAAGGCGATTCGAATCTACCTCCTGAAATCTGTTTCCTGCAATTCTGCCTTGCTTTCAAATCCTCTTCGTTGCCTTCCCTCAATATATTTGTGGATGGGAGTTATCATTTATAACTCTGCAGGTTTGTGAATTGCAGTGCCCCTGAGCTCCATTTTTCAACTCGCTTTTTTGGGAGCTGGCCGCAAAAGCGCAGGATGGCCTCAGGCCCTATTCTGGTTCCGGGCGGCAGGCTGAGCCTGTGGTTAATTCTTCTTCCTGATGGGAAAATAGAGTGACCTGTGCCTGTCCCAACACCTAGAGCTAGTCTCTCATTGGCTCCCCCTATTCCCGTTCATCCTCAGGACAAATTGAAAGCTGTACGGAACAGGAGGTTAAAGGTGCTGATTCTCCAAGGAGGGAGATTGCTAGTAAAGCGGCTGGAATGGCGAACCCGAGCACAAGGAGATGAGAAATGGGGTGCGTTTTAGAAACCTTTCCCGGTCACACGGTCTACCACCTTCTGGGTTTCTCATGCATGTTTTCGATGTAGGAAGATGCCCTTGACCCTGGAGATTTGGGACCCATGGGATGGGTAACAGGCAGTAGTACTTTAAAGGCTCTGCGTTTGCTCCCCCAACCTCACCAAATCTCTCAGACCCGAAAGTATCCACCCTTACGTCTCATCCAGCTGTGGGTCTAGATATGGTCAATCCAGGTGGCATCACAGCCCCTGAACGAATTTTGTAAGAATTTCTCTCTCTTTCACTGTCTTTGTTTCACGGGTTTTTAAAATTAATTTATTTTTATAATGGGGTTTAGCTGCTTTTCACGGCTGTGTTTATGCCGCTTTACACCCACTTGACTCACATCCAGAGAGATATCAATACATAGGTTTTAAGATTCTTACTAGTCAGATATATTCTTGTGCGGTGAATAAGGGGTGTTGAGTCCAGTTCACTGAGCAAGGAGTAGGTCTTTCTATTACATATTGGGTTTATGGAACGGTATCTGAGCTAATTTGAAACCCTTGTTTTATGCATCACCCCACCTCACCTTTCCCGTTAAGCAGCCATAGTGTGTTTTCTAAACGTGTGACTCTGTTCTGTTTTGTAATTCAGTTCAAGTGTAGCGGTTTTTACATTCCCTCTATAAGTGACAGCTTATGATAAGTGTCTTTTTCTGTGTGACTTATTTCACTTAGACTCGTCGTACCTAAATCCACTCATCATGCTGCTACTAGCCTTATGACATTGATTTTATGGCTGAGTGATATTCCATTGTACATAAGGACCACCAATTCTTTATCCATTTTTCTCTTTCCTGGGATATTTAAGGTGTCATGAAGTGGAGGTTCTTGTCAACCGAGCAGCCCTAAACTTGGGGTGCCTGTGTCTTGCTGATTTTTAGTTTTCCCAATTTATACGCCCGTGAGTGGAAGTGACCTATGCGCTCTAAGCTGTGTTTTTTCGATGTTTCAGGACACACCGTACACTTCTCCAGAGTGGCTGTTGGCAATTTACATCCCGCCCATCAGCGTAGCAAGGCTCTCATTTCTCCATGGCCTGTCCTGCATTTCTGGTTTTGACACTTTTTTCAGCATGGCCCTTTTGACCGATGGGAAGCGAGACATCTTTGTAGCGCTGATTTGCCTTTCCAGGTTGCTTGGTTGGCCAAAAAGGGCGTATGCGTTTTTTCCTGAATATATTCAGGAAAAAACGCATACGCCCTTTTTGGCCAAGGGCATCATTGTCGACGTTTTGCCGCTTTTCATGTGCTTTAAAGGCGATTCGAATCTACCTCCTGAAATCTGTTTCGTGCAATTCTGCCTTGCTTTCAAATCCTCTTCGTTGCCTTCCCTCAATATATTTGAGGACGAGAATTATCATTTATAACTCTGCAGGTTTGTGAATTGCAGTGCCCCTGAGCTCCATTTTTCAACTCGCTTTTTTGGGAGCTGGCCGCAAAAGCGCAGGATGGCCTCAGGCCCTATTTTGGTTCCGGGCGGCAACTGAGCCTGTGGTTAATTCTTCTTCCTAATGGGAAAATAGAGTGACCTGTGCCTGTCCCAACACCTAGAGCTAGTCTCTCATTGGCTCCCCCTCTTCCCGTTCATCCTCAGGACAAATTGAAAGTTGTACGGAACAGGAGGTTAAAGGTGCTGATTCTCCAAGGAGGGAGATTGCTAGTAAAGCGGCTGGAATGGTGAACCCGAGCACAAGGAGATTAGAAATGGGGTGCGTTTTAGAAACCTTTCCCGGTCACACGGTCTACCACCTTCTGGGTTTCTCATGCATGTTTTTGATGTAGGAAGATGCCCTTGAACCTGGAGATTTGGGACCCATGGGATGGGTAACAGGCAGTAGTACTTTAAAGGCTCTGCGTTTGCTCCCCCAACCTCACCAAATCTCTCAGCCCCGAGAGTATCCACCCTTACGTCTCATCCAGCTGTGGGTCTAGATATGGTCAATCCAGGTGGCATCACAGCCCCTGAACGAATTTTGTAAGAATTTCTCTCTCTTTCACTGTCTTTGTTTCACGGGCTTTTAAAATTAATTTATTTTTATAATGGGGTTTAGCTGCTTTTCACGGCTGTGTTTATGCCGCTTTACACCCACTTGACTCACTTCCAGAGAGATATAAATTCATAGGTTTTAAAATTCTTACTAGTCAGATATATTCTTGTGCGGTGAAGAGGGGGTGTTGATTCCAGTTCACTGAGCAAGGAGTAGGTCTTTCTATTACATATTGGGTTTATGGAACGGTATCTGAGCTAATTTGAAACCCTTGTTTTATGCATCACCCCACCTCACCTTTCCCGTTAAGCAGCCATAGTGTGTTTTCTAAACGTGTGACTCTGTTCTGTTTTGTAATTCAGTTCAAGTGTAGCGGTTTTTACATTCCCTCTATAAGTGATAGCTTATGATAAGTGTCTTTTTCTCTGTGACTTATTTCACTTAGAATTGTCGTACCTAAATCCACTCATCATGCTGCTACTAGCCTTATGACATTGATTTCATGGCTGAATGATATTCCATTGTACATAAGGACCACCACTTCTTTATCCATTTTTCTCTTTCCTGGGATATTTAAGGTGTCATGAAGTGGAGGTTCTTGTCAACAGAGCAGCCCTAAACTTTGGGGTGCCTGTGTCTTGCTGATTTTTAGTTTTCCCAATTATACGCCAATGAGTGGATGTGCCCTATGCGCACTAAGCTGTGTTTTTTCGATGTTTCAGGACACACCGTACACTTCTCCAGAGTGGCTGTTGGCAATTTACATCCCGCCCATCAGCGTAGCAAGGCTCCCATTTCTCCATGGCCTGTCCTGCATTTCTGGTTTTGACACTTTTTTCAGGATGGCCCTTTTGACCCATGGGAAGCGAGACTTCTTTGTAGCGCTGATTTGCCTTTCCAGGTTGCTTGGTTGGCCAAAAAGGGCGTATGCGTTTTTTCCTGAATATATTCAGGAAAAAACGCATACGCCCTTTTTGGCCAAGGGCATCATTGTCGACGTTTTGCTGCTTTTCATGTGCTTTAAAGGCGATTCGAATCTACCTCCTGAAATCTGTTTCCTGCAATTCTGCCTTGCTTTCAAATCCTCTTCGTTGCCTTCCCTCAATATATTTGTGGACGGGAGTTATCATTTATAACTCTGCAGGTTTGTGAATTGCAGTGCCCCTGAGCTCCATTTTTCAACTCGCTTTTTTGGGAGCTGGCCGCAAAAGCGCAGGATGGCCTCAGGCCCTATTCTGGTTCCGGGCGGCAGGCTGAGCCTGTGGTTAATTCTTCTTCCTGATGGGAAAATAGAGTGACCTGTGCCTGTCCCAACACCTAGAGCTAGTCTCTCATTGGCTCCCCCTATTCCCGTTCATCCTCAGGACAAATTGAAAGCTGTACGGAACAGGAGGTTAAAGGTGCTGATTCTCCAAGGAGGGAGATTGCTAGTAAAGCGGCTGGAATGGCGAACCCGAGCACAAGGAGATGAGAAATGGGGTGCGTTTTAGAAACCTTTCCCGGTCACACGGTCTACCACCTTCTGGGTTTCTCATGCATGTTTTCGATGTAGGAAGATGCCCTTGACCCTGGAGATTTGGGACCCATGGGATGGGTAACAGGCAGTAGTACTTTAAAGGCTCTGCGTTTGCTCCCCCAACCTCACCAAATCTCTCAGACCCGAAAGTATCCACCCTTACGTCTCATCCAGCTGTGGGTCTAGATATGGTCAATCCAGGTGGCATCACAGCCCCTGAACGAATTTTGTAAGAATTTCTCTCTCTTTCACTGTCTTTGTTTCACGGGTTTTTAAAATTAATTTATTTTTATAATGGGGTTTAGCTGCTTTTCACGGCTGTGTTTATGCCGCTTTACACCCACTTGACTCACATCCAGAGAGATATCAATACATAGGTTTTAAGATTCTTACTAGTCAGATATATTCTTGTGCGGTGAATAAGGGGTGTTGAGTCCAGTTCACTGAGCAAGGAGTAGGTCTTTCTATTACATATTGGGTTTATGGAACGTATCTGAGCTAATTTGAAACCCTTGTTTTATGCATCACCCCACCTCACCTTTCCCGTTAAGCAGCCATAGTGTGTTTTCTAAACGTGTGACTCTGTTCTGTTTTGTAATTCAGTTCAAGTGTAGCGGTTTTTACATTCCCTCTATAAGTGACAGCTTATGATAAGTGTCTTTTTCTGTGTGACTTATTTCACTTAGACTCGTACCTAAATCCACTCATCATGCTGCTACTAGCCTTATGACATTGATTTTTATGGCTGAGTGATATTCCATTGTACATAAGGACCACCAATTCTTTATCCATTTTTCTCTTTCCTGGGATATTTAAGGTGTCATGAAGTGGAGGTTCTTGTCAACCGAGCAGCCCTAAACTTGGGGTGCCTGTGTCTTGCTGATTTTTAGTTTTCCCAATTTATACGCCCGTGAGTGGAAGTGACCTATGCGCTCTAAGCTGTGTTTTTTCGATGTTTCAGGACACACCGTACACTTCTCCAGAGTGGCTGTTGGCAATTTACATCCCGCCCATCAGCGTAGCAAGAAGGCTCTCATTTCTCCATGGCCTGTCCTGCATTTCTGGTTTTGACACTTTTTTCAGCATGGCCCTTTTGACCGATGGGAAGCGAGACATCTTTGTAGCGCTGATTTGCCTTTCCAGGTTGCTTGGTTGGCCAAAAAGGGCGTATGCGTTTTTTCCTGAATATATACAGGAAAAAACGCATACGCCCTTTTTGGCCAAGGGCATCATTGTCGACGTTTTGCCGCTTTTCATGTGCTTTAAAGGCGATTCGAATCTACCTCCTGAAATCTGTTTCGTGCAATTCTGCCTTGCTTTCAAATCCTCTTCGTTGCCTTCCCTCAATATATTTGAGGACGAGAATTATCATTTATAACTCTGCAGGTTTGTGAATTGCAGTGCCCCTGAGCTCCATTTTTCAACTCGCTTTTTTGGGAGCTGGCCGCAAAAGCGCAGGATGGCCTCAGGCCCTATTTTGGTTCCGGGCGGCAACTGAGCCTGTGGTTAATTCTTCTTCCTAATGGGAAAATAGAGTGACCTGTGCCTGTCCCAACACCTAGAGCTAGTCTCTCATTGGCTCCCCCTCTTCCCGTTCATCCTCAGGACAAATTGAAAGTTGTACGGAACAGGAGGTTAAAGGTGCTGATTCTCCAAGGAGGGAGATTGCTAGTAAAGCGGCTGGAATGGTGAACCCGAGCACAAGGAGATTAGAAATGGGGTGCGTTTTAGAAACCTTTCCCGGTCACACGGTCTACCACCTTCTGGGTTTCTCATGCATGTTTTTGATGTAGGAAGATGCCCTTGAACCTGGAGATTTGGGACCCATGGGATGGGTAACAGGCAGTAGTACTTTAAAGGCTCTGCGTTTGCTCCCCCAACCTCACCAAATCTCTCAGCCCCGAGAGTATCCACCCTTACGTCTCATCCAGCTGTGGGTCTAGATATGGTCAATCCAGGTGGCATCACAGCCCCTGAACGAATTTTGTAAGAATTTCTCTCTCTTTCACTGTCTTTGTTTCACGGGCTTTTAAAATTAATTTATTTTTATAATGGTGTTTAGCTGCTTTTCACGGCTGTGTTTATGCCGCTTTACACCCACTTGACTCACCTCCAGAGAGATATAAATTCATAGGTTTTAAAATTCTTACTAGTCAGATATATTCTTGTGCGGTGAAGAGGGGGTGTTGATTCCAGTTCACTGAGCAAGGAGTAGGTCTTTCTATTACATATTGGGTTTATGGAACGGTATCTGAGCTAATTTGAAACCCTTGTTTTATGCATCACCCCACCTCACCTTTCCCGTTAAGCAGCCATAGTGTGTTTTCTAAACGTGTGACTCTGTTCTGTTTTGTAATTCAGTTCAAGTGTAGCGGTTTTTACATTCCCTCTATAAGTGATAGCTTATGATAAGTGTCTTTTTCTCTGTGACTTATTTCACTTAGAATTGTCGTACCTAAATCCACTCATCATGCTGCTACTAGCCTTATGACATTGATTTCATGGCTGAATGATATTCCATTGTACATAAGGACCACCACTTCTTTATCCATTTTTCTCTTTCCTGGGATATTTAAGGTGTCATGAAGTGGAGGTTCTTGTCAACAGAGCAGCCCTAAACTTTGGGGTGCCTGTGTCTTGCTGATTTTTAGTTTTCCCAATTATACGCCAATGAGTGGATGTGCCCTATGCGCACTAAGCTGTGTTTTTTTGATGTTTCAGGACACACCGTACACTTCTCCAGAGTGGCTGTTGGCAATTTACATCCCACCCATCAGCGTAGCAAGGCTCCCATTTCTCCATGGCCTGTCCTGCATTTCTGGTTTTGACACTTTTTTCAGGATGGCCCTTTTGACCCATGGGAAGCGAGACTTCTTTGTAGCGCTGATTTGCCTTTCCAGGTTGCTTGGTTGGCCAAAAAGTGCGTATGCGTTTTTTCCTGAATATATTCAGGAAAAAACGCATACGCCCTTTTTGGCCAAGGGCATCATTGTCGACGTTTTGCTGCTTTTCATGTGCTTTAAAGGCGATTCGAATCTACCTCCTGAAATCTGTTTCCTGCAATTCTGCCTTGCTTTCAAATCCTCTTCGTTGCCTTCCCTCAATATATTTGTGGACGGGAGTTATCATTTATAACTCTGCAGGTTTGTGAATTGCAGTGCCCCTGAGCTCCATTTTTCAACTCGCTTTTTTGGGAGCTGGCCGCAAAAGCGCAGGATGGCCTCAGGCCCTATTCTGGTTCCGGGCGGCAGGCTGAGCCTGTGGTTAATTCTTCTTCCTGATGGGAAAATAGAGTGACCTGTGCCTGTCCCAACACCTAGAGCTAGTCTCTCATTGGCTCCCCCTCTTCCCGTTCATCCTCAGGACAAATTGAAAGCTGTACGGAACAGGAGGTTAAAGGTGCTGATGCTCCAAGGAGGGAGATTGCTAGTAAAGCGGCTGGAATGGCGAACCCGAGCACAAGGAGATGAGAAATGGGGTGCGTTTTAGAAACCTTTCCCGGTCACACGGTCTACCACCTTCTGGGTTTCTCATGCATGTTTTCGATGTAGGAAGATGCCCTTGACCCTGGAGATTTGGGACCCATGGGATGGGTAACAGGCAGTAGTACTTTAAAGGCTCTGCGTTTGCTCCCCCAACCTCACCAAATCTCTCAGACCCGAAAGTATCCACCCTTACGTCTCATCCAGCTGTGGGTCTAGATATGGTCAATCCAGGTGGCATCACAGCCCCTGAACGAATTTTGTAAGAATTTCTCTCTCTTTCACTGTCTTTGTTTCACGGGTTTTTAAAATTAATTTATTTTTATAATGGGGTTTAGCTGCTTTTCACGGCTGTGTTTATGCCGCTTTACACCCACTTGACTCACATCCAGAGAGATATCAATACATAGGTTTTAAGATTCTTACTAGTCAGATATATTCTTGTGCGGTGAATAAGGGGTGTTGAGTCCAGTTCACTGAGCAAGGAGTAGGTCTTTCTATTACATATTGGGTTTATGGAACGGTATCTGAGCTAATTTGAAACCCTTGTTTTATGCATCACCCCACCTCACCTTTCCCGTTAAGCAGCCATAGTGTGTTTTCTAAACGTGTGACTCTGTTCTGTTTTGTAATTCAGTTCAAGTGTAGCGGTTTTTACATTCCCTCTATAAGTGACAGCTTATGATAAGTGTCTTTTTCTGTGTGACTTATTTCACTTAGACTCGTCGTACCTAAATCCACTCATCATGCTGCTACTAGCCTTATGACATTGATTTTATGGCTGAGTGATATTCCATTGTACATAAGGACCACCAATTCTTTATCCATTTTCCTCTTTCCTGGGATATTTAAGGTGTCATGAAGTGGAGGTTCTTGTCAACCGAGCAGCCCTAAACTTGGGGTGCCTGTGTCTTGCTGATTTTTAGTTTTCCCAATTTATACGCCCGTGAGTGGAAGTGACCTATGCGCTCTAAGCTGTGTTTTTTCGATGTTTCAGGACACACCGTACACTTCTCCAGAGTGGCTGTTGGCAATTTACATCCCGCCCATCAGCGTAGCAAGGCTCTCATTTCTCCATGGCCTGTCCTGCATTTCTGGTTTTGACACTTTTTTCAGCATGGCCCTTTTGACCGATGGGAAGCGAGACATCTTTGTAGCGCTGATTTGCCTTTCCAGGTTGCTTGGTTGGCCAAAAAGGGCGTATGCGTTTTTTCCTGAATATATTCAGGAAAAAACGCATACGCCCTTTTTGGCCAAGGGCATCATTGTCGACGTTTTGCCGCTTTTCATGTGCTTTAAAGGCGATTCGAATCTACCTCCTGAAATCTGTTTCGTGCAATTCTGCCTTGCTTTCAAATCCTCTTCGTTGCCTTCCCTCAATATATTTGAGGACGAGAATTATCATTTATAACTCTGCAGGTTTGTGAATTGCAGTGCCCCTGAGCTCCATTTTTCAACTCGCTTTTTTGGGAGCTGGCCGCAAAAGCGCAGGATGGCCTCAGGCCCTATTTTGGTTCCGGGCGGCAGGCTGAGCCTGTGGTTAATTCTTCTTCCTAATGGGAAAATAGAGCGACCTGTGCCTGTCCCAACACCTAGAGCTAGTCTCTCATTGGCTCCCGCTCTTCCCGTTCATCCTCAGGACAAATTGAAAGTTGTACGGAACAGGAGGTTAAAGGTGCTGATTCTCCAAGGAGGGAGATTGCTAGTAAAGCGGCTGGAATGGCGAACCCGAGCACAAGGAGATTAGAAATGGGGTGCGTTTTAGAAACCTTTCCCGGTCACACGGTCTACCACCTTCTGGGTTTCTCATGCATGTTTTTGATGTAGGAAGATGCCCTTGAACCTGGAGATTTGGGACCCATGGGATGGGTAACAGGCAGTAGTACTTTAAAGGCTCTGCGTTTGCTCCCCCAACCTCACCAAATCTCTCAGCCCCGAGAGTATCCACCCTTACGTCTCATCCAGCTGTGGGTCTAGATATGGTCAATCCAGGTGGCATCACAGCCCCTGAACGAATTTTGTAAGAATTTCTCTCTCTTTCACTGTCTTTGTTTCACGGGCTTTTAAAATTAATTTATTTTTATAATGGGGTTTAGCTGCTTTTCACGGCTGTGTTTATGCCGCTTTACACCCACTTGACTCACTTCCAGAGAGATATAAATTCATAGGTTTTAAAATTCTTACTAGTCAGATATATTCTTGTGCGGTGAAGAGGGGGTGTTGATTCCAGTTCACTGAGCAAGGAGTAGGTCTTTCTATTACATATTGGGTTTATGGAACGGTATCTGAGCTAATTTGAAACCCTTGTTTTATGCATCACCCCACCTCACCTTTCCCGTTAAGCAGCCATAGTGTGTTTTCTAAACGTGTGACTCTGTTCTGTTTTGTAATTCAGTTCAAGTGTAGCGGTTTTTACATTCCCTCTATAAGTGATAGCTTATGATAAGTGTCTTTTTCTCTGTGACTTATTTCACTTAGAATTGTCGTACCTAAATCCACTCATCATGCTGCTACTAGCCTTATGACATTGATTTCATGGCTGAATGATATTCCATTGTACATAAGGACCACCACTTCTTTATCCATTTTTCTCTTTCCTGGGATATTTAAGGTGTCATGAAGTGGAGGTTCTTGTCAACAGAGCAGCCCTAAACTTTGGGGTGCCTGTGTCTTGCTGATTTTTAGTTTTCCCAATTATACGCCAATGAGTGGATGTGCCCTATGCGCACTAAGCTGTGTTTTTTCGATGTTTCAGGACACACCGTACACTTCTCCAGAGTGGCTGTTGGCAATTTACATCCCGCCCATCAGCGTAGCAAGGCTCCCATTTCTCCATGGCCTGTCCTGCATTTCTGGTTTTGACACTTTTTTCAGGATGGCCCTTTTGACCCATGGGAAGCGAGACTTCTTTGTAGCGCTGATTTGCCTTTCCAGGTTGCTTGGTTGGCCAAAAAGGGCGTATGCGTTTTTTCCTGAATATATTCAGGAAAAAACGCATACGCCCTTTTTGGCCAAGGGCATCATTGTCGACGTTTTGCTGCTTTTCATGTGCTTTAAAGGCGATTCGAATCTACCTCCTGAAATCTGTTTCCTGCAATTCTGCCTTGCTTTCAAATCCTCTTCGTTGCCTTCCCTCAATATATTTGTGGATGGGAGTTATCATTTATAACTCTGCAGGTTTGTGAATTGCAGTGCCCCTGAGCTCCATTTTTCAACTCGCTTTTTTGGGAGCTGGCCGCAAAAGCGCAGGATGGCCTCAGGCCCTATTCTGGTTCCGGGCGGCAGGCTGAGCCTGTGGTTAATTCTTCTTCCTGATGGGAAAATAGAGTGACGTGTGCCTGTCCCAACACCTAGAGCTAGTCTCTCATTGGCTCCCCTTCTTCCCGTTCATCCTCAGGACAAATTGAAAGCTGTATGGAACAGGAGGTTAAAGGTGCTGATTCTCCAAGGAGGGAGATTGCTAGTAAAGCGGCTGGAATGGCGAACCCGAGCACAAGAAGATTAGAAATGGGGTGCGTTTTAGAAACCTTTCCCGGTCACACGGTCTACCACCTTCTGGGTTTCTCATGCATGTTTTTGATGTAGGAAGATGCCCTTGAACCTGGAGATTTGGGACCCATGGGATGGGTAACAGGCAGTAGTACTTTAAAGGCTCTGCGTTTGCTCCCCCAACCTCACCAAATCTCTCAGCCCTGAGAGTATCCACCCTTACGTCTCATCCAGCTGTGGGTCTAGATATGGTCAATCCAGGTGGCATCACAACCCCTGAACGAATTTTGTAAGAATTTCTCTCTCTTTCACTGTCTTTGTTTCACGGGTTTTTAAAATTAATTTATTTTTATAATGGGGTTTAGCTGCTTTTCACGGCTGTGTTTATGCCGCTTTACACCCACTTGACTCACATCCAGAGAGATATCAATACATAGGTTTTAAGATTCTTACTAGTCAGATATATGCTTGTGCGGTGAATAAGGGGTGTTGAGTCCAGTTCACTGAGCAAGGAGTAGGTCTTTCTATTACATATTGGGTTTATGGAACGGTATCTGAGCTAATTTGAAACCCTTGTTTTATGCATCACCCCACCTCACCTTTCCCGTTAAGCAGCCATAGTGTGTTTTCTAAACGTGTGACTCTGTTCTGTTTTGTAATTCAGTTCAAGTGTAGCGGTTTTTACATTCCCTCTATAAGTGACAGCTTATGATAAGTGTCTTTTTCTGTGTGACTTATTTCACTTAGACTCGTCGTACCTAAATCCACTCATCATGCTGCTACTAGCCTTATGACATTGATTTTATGGCTGAGTGATATTCCATTGTACATAAGGACCACCAATTCTTTATCCATTTTTCTCTTTCCTGGGATATTTAAGGTGTCATGAAGTGGAGGTTCTTGTCAACCGAGCAGCCCTAAACTTGGGGTGCCTGTGTCTTGCTGATTTTTAGTTTTCCCAATTTATACGCCCGTGAGTGGAAGTGACCTATGCGCTCTAAGCTGTGTTTTTTCGATGTTTCAGGACACACCGTACACTTCTCCAGAGTGGCTGTTGGCAATTTACATCCCGCCCATCAGCGTAGCAAGGCTCTCATTTCTCCATGGCCTGTCCTGCATTTCTGGTTTTGACACTTTTTTCAGCATGGCCCTTTTGACCGATGGGATGCGAGACATCTTTGTAGCGCTGATTTGCCTTTCCAGGTTGCTTGGTTGGCCAAAAAGGGCGTATGCGTTTTTTCCTGAATATATTCAGGAAAAAACGCATACGCCCTTTTTGGCCAAGGGCATCATTGTCGACGTTTTGCCGCTTTTCATGTGCTTTAAAGGCGATTCGAATCTACCTCCTGAAATCTGTTTCGTGCAATTCTGCCTTGCTTTCAAATCCTCTTCGTTGCCTTCCCTCAATATATTTGAGGACGAGAATTATCATTTATAACTCTGCAGGTTTGTGAATTGCAGTGCCCCTGAGCTCCATTTTTCAACTCGCTTTTTTGGGAGCTGGCCGCAAAAGCGCAGGATGGCCTCAGGCCCTATTTTGGTTCCGGGCGGCAGGCTGAGCCTGTGGTTAATTCTTCTTCCTAATGGGAAAATAGAGTGACCTGTGCCTGTCCCAACACCTAGAGCT
Organism: Balaenoptera physalus; assembly: GCF_965194825.1. Taxonomy (NCBI): domain Eukaryota; kingdom Metazoa; phylum Chordata; class Mammalia; order Artiodactyla; family Balaenopteridae; genus Balaenoptera; species Balaenoptera physalus. Next base: position 26,561 of record NW_028125350.1, read on the forward strand.
AGTCTCTCATTGGCTCCCCCTCTTCCCGTTCATCCTCAGGACAAATTGAAAGTTGTACGGAACAGGAGGTTAAAGGTGCTGATTCTCCAAGGAGGGAGATTGCTAGTAAAGCGGCTGGAATGGTGAACCCGAGCACAAGGAGATTAGAAATGGGGTGCGTTTTAGAAACCTTTCCCGGTCACACGGTCTACCACCTTCTGGGTTTCTCATGCATGTTTTTGATGTAGGAAGATGCCCTTGAACCTGGAGATTTGGGACCCATGGGATGGGTAACAGGCAGTAGTACTTTAAAGGCTCTGCGTTTGCTCCCCCAACCTCACCAAATCTCTCAGCCCCGAGAGTATCCACCCTTACGTCTCATCCAGCTGTGGGTCTAGATATGGTCAATCCAGGTGGCATCACAGCCCCTGAACGAATTTTGTAAGAATTTCTCTCTCTTTCACTGTCTTTGTTTCACGGGCTTTTAAAATTAATTTATTTTTATAATGGGGTTTAGCTGCTTTTCACGGCTGTGTTTATGCCGCTTTACACCCACTTGACTCACTTCCAGAGAGATATAAATTCATAGGTTTTAAAATTCTTACTAGTCAGATATATTCTTGTGCGGTGAAGAGGGGGTGTTGATTCCAGTTCACTGAGCAAGGAGTAGGTCTTTCTATTACATATTGGGTTTATGGAACGGTATCTGAGCTAATTTGAAACCCTTGTTTTATGCATCACCCCACCTCACCTTTCCCGTTAAGCAGCCATAGTGTGTTTTCTAAACGTGTGACTCTGTTCTGTTTTGTAATTCAGTTCAAGTGTAGCGGTTTTTACATTCCCTCTATAAGTGATAGCTTATGATAAGTGTCTTTTTCTCTGTGACTTATTTCACTTAGAATTGTCGTACCTAAATCCACTCATCATGCTGCTACTAGCCTTATGACATTGATTTCATGGCTGAATGATATTCCATTGTACATAAGGACCACCACTTCTTTATCCATTTTTCTCTTTCCTGGGATATTTAAGGTGTCATGAAGTGGAGGTTCTTGTCAACAGAGCAGCCCTAAACTTTGGGGTGCCTGTGTCTTGCTGATTTTTAGTTTTCCCAATTATACGCCAATGAGTGGATGTGCCCTATGCGCACTAAGCTGTGTTTTTTCGATGTTTCAGGACACACCGTACACTTCTCCAGAGTGGCTGTTGGCAATTTACATCCCGCCCATCAGCGTAGCAAGGCTCCCATTTCTCCATGGCCTGTCCTGCATTTCTGGTTTTGACACATTTTTCAGGATGGTCCTTTTGACCCATGGGAAGCGAGACTTCTTTGTAGCGCTGATTTGCCTTTCCAGGTTGCTTGGTTGGCCAAAAAGGGCGTATGCGTTTTTTCCTGAATATATTCAGGAAAAAACGCATACGCCCTTTTTGGCCAAGGGCATCATTGTCGACGTTTTGCTGCTTTTCATGTGCTTTAAAGGCGATTCGAATCTACCTCCTGAAATCTGTTTCCTGCAATTCTGCCTTGCTTTCAAATCCTCTTCGTTGCCTTCCCTCAATATATTTGTGGACGGGAGTTATCATTTATAACTCTGCAGGTTTGTGAATTGCAGTGCCCCTGAGCTCCATTTTTCAACTCGCTTTTTTGGGAGCTGGCCGCAGAAGCGCAGGATGGCCTCAGGCCCTATTCTGGTTCCGGGCGGCAGGCTGAGCCTGTGGTTAATTCTTCTTCCTGATGGGAAAATAGAGTGACCTGTGCCTGTCCCAACACCTAGAGCTAGTCTCTCATTGGCTCCCCCTATTCCCGTTCATCCTCAGGACAAATTGAAAGCTGTACGGAACAGGAGGTTAAAGGTGCTGATTCTCCAAGGAGGGAGATTGCTAGTAAAGCGGCTGGAATGGCGAACCCGAGCACAAGGAGATGAGAAATGGGGTGCGTTTTAGAAACCTTTCCCGGTCACACGGTCTACCACCTTCTGGGTTTCTCATGCATGTTTTCGATGTAGGAAGATGCCCTTGACCCTGGAGATTTGGGACCCATGGGATGGGTAACAGGCAGTAGTACTTTAAAGGCTCTGCGTTTGCTCCCCCAACCTCACCAAATCTCTCAGACCCGAAAGTATCCACCCTTACGTCTCATCCAGCTGTGGGTCTAGATATGGTCAATCCAGGTGGCATCACAGCCCCTGAACGAATTTTGTAAGAATTTCTCTCTCTTTCACTGTCTTTGTTTCACGGGTTTTTAAAATTAATTTATTTTTATAATGGGGTTTAGCTGCTTTTCACGGCTGTGTTTATGCCGCTTTACACCCACTTGACTCACATCCAGAGAGATATCAATACATAGGTTTTAAGATTCTTACTAGTCAGATATATTCTTGTGCGGTGAATAAGGGGTGTTGAGTCCAGTTCACTGAGCAAGGAGTAGGTCTTTCTATTACATATTGGGTTTATGGAACGGTATCTGAGCTAATTTGAAACCCTTGTTTTATGCATCACCCCACCTCACCTTTCCCGTTAAGCAGCCATAGTGTGTTTTCTAAACGTGTGACTCTGTTCTGTTTTGTAATTCAGTTCAAGTGTAGCGGTTTTTACATTCCCTCTATAAGTGACAGCTTATGATAAGTGTCTTTTTCTGTGTGACTTATTTCACTTAGACTCGTCGTACCTAAATCCACTCATCATGCTGCTACTAGCCTTATGACATTGATTTTATGGCTGAGTGATATTCCATTGTACATAAGGACCACCAATTCTTTATCCATTTTTCTCTTTCCTGGGATATTTAAGGTGTCATGAAGTGGAGGTTCTTGTCAACCGAGCAGCCCTAAACTTGGGGTGCCTGTGTCTTGCTGATTTTTAGTTTTCCCAATTTATACGCCCGTGAGTGGAAGTGACCTATGCGCTCTAAGCTGTGTTTTTTCGATGTTTCAGGACACACCGTACACTTCTCCAGAGTGGCTGTTGGCAATTTACATCCCGCCCATCAGCGTAGCAAGGCTCTCATTTCTCCATGGCCTGTCCTGCATTTCTGGTTTTGACACTTTTTTCAGCATGGCCCTTTTGACCGATGGGATGCGAGACATCTTTGTAGCGCTGATTTGCCTTTCCAGGTTGCTTGGTTGGCCAAAAAGGGCGTATGCGTTTTTTCCTGAATATATTCAGGAAAAAACGCATACGCCCTTTTTGGCCAAGGGCATCATTGTCGACGTTTTGCCGCTTTTCATGTGCTTTAAAGGCGATTCGAATCTACCTCCTGAAATCTGTTTCGTGCAATTCTGCCTTGCTTTCAAATCCTCTTCGTTGCCTTCCCTCAATATATTTGAGGACGAGAATTATCATTTATAACTCTGCAGGTTTGTGAATTGCAGTGCCCCTGAGCTCCATTTTTCAACTCGCTTTTTTGGGAGCTGGCCGCAAAAGCGCAGGATGGCCTCAGGCCCTATTTTGGTTCCGGGCGGCAGGCTGAGCCTGTGGTTAATTCTTCTTCCTAATGGGAAAATAGAGTGACCTGTGCCTGTCCCAACACCTAGAGCTAGTCTCTCATTGGCTCCCCCTCTTCCCGTTCATCCTCAGGACAAATTGAAAGTTGTACGGAACAGGAGGTTAAAGGTGCTGATTCTCCAAGGAGGGAGATTGCTAGTAAAGCGGCTGGAATGGTGAACCCGAGCACAAGGAGATTAGAAATGGGGTGCGTTTTAGAAACCTTTCCCGGTCACACGGTCTACCACCTTCTGGGTTTCTCATGCATGTTTTTGATGTAGGAAGATGCCCTTGAACCTGGAGATTTGGGACCCATGGGATGGGTAACAGGCAGTAGTACTTTAAAGGCTCTGCGTTTGCTCCCCCAACCTCACCAAATCTCTCAGCCCCGAGAGTATCCACCCTTACGTCTCATCCAGCTGTGGGTCTAGATATGGTCAATCCAGGTGGCATCACAGCCCCTGAACGAATTTTGTAAGAATTTCTCTCTCTTTCACTGTCTTTGTTTCACGGGCTTTTAAAATTAATTTATTTTTATAATGGGGTTTAGCTGCTTTTCACGGCTGTGTTTATGCCGCTTTACACCCACTTGACTCACTTCCAGAGAGATATAAATTCATAGGTTTTAAAATTCTTACTAGTCAGATATATTCTTGTGCGGTGAAGAGGGGGTGTTGATTCCAGTTCACTGAGCAAGGAGTAGGTCTTTCTATTACATATTGGGTTTATGGAACGGTATCTGAGCTAATTTGAAACCCTTGTTTTATGCATCACCCCACCTCACCTTTCCCGTTAAGCAGCCATAGTGTGTTTTCTAAACGTGTGACTCTGTTCTGTTTTGTAATTCAGTTCAAGTGTAGCGGTTTTTACATTCCCTCTATAAGTGATAGCTTATGATAAGTGTCTTTTTCTCTGTGACTTATTTCACTTAGAATTGTCGTACCTAAATCCACTCATCATGCTGCTACTAGCCTTATGACATTGATTTCATGGCTGAATGATATTCCATTGTACATAAGGACCACCACTTCTTTATCCATTTTTCTCTTTCCTGGGATATTTAAGGTGTCATGAAGTGGAGGTTCTTGTCAACAGAGCAGCCCTAAACTTTGGGGTGCCTGTGTCTTGCTGATTTTTAGTTTTCCCAATTATACGCCAATGAGTGGATGTGCCCTATGCGCACTAAGCTGTGTTTTTTCGATGTTTCAGGACACACCGTACACTTCTCCAGAGTGGCTGTTGGCAATTTACATCCCGCCCATCAGCGTAGCAAGGCTCCCATTTCTCCATGGCCTGTCCTGCATTTCTGGTTTTGACACATTTTTCAGGATGGTCCTTTTGACCCATGGGAAGCGAGACTTCTTTGTAGCGCTGATTTGCCTTTCCAGGTTGCTTGGTTGGCCAAAAAGGGCGTATGCGTTTTTTCCTGAATATATTCAGGAAAAAACGCATACGCCCTTTTTGGCCAAGGGCATCATTGTCGACGTTTTGCTGCTTTTCATGTGCTTTAAAGGCGATTCGAATCTACCTCCTGAAATCTGTTTCCTGCAATTCTGCCTTGCTTTCAAATCCTCTTCGTTGCCTTCCCTCAATATATTTGTGGACGGGAGTTATCATTTATAACTCTGCAGGTTTGTGAATTGCAGTGCCCCTGAGCTCCATTTTTCAACTCGCTTTTTTGGGAGCTGGCCGCAAAAGCGCAGGATGGCCTCAGGCCCTATTCTGGTTCCGGGCGGCAGGCTGAGCCTGTGGTTAATTCTTCTTCCTGATGGGAAAATAGAGTGACCTGTGCCTGTCCCAACACCTAGAGCTAGTCTCTCATTGGCTCCCCCTATTCCCGTTCATCCTCAGGACAAATTGAAAGCTGTACGGAACAGGAGGTTAAAGGTGCTGATTCTCCAAGGAGGGAGATTGCTAGTAAAGCGGCTGGAATGGCGAACCCGAGCACAAGGAGATGAGAAATGGGGTGCGTTTTAGAAACCTTTCCCGGTCACACGGTCTACCACCTTCTGGGTTTCTCATGCATGTTTTCGATGTAGGAAGATGCCCTTGACCCTGGAGATTTGGGACCCATGGGATGGGTAACAGGCAGTAGTACTTTAAAGGCTCTGCGTTTGCTCCCCCAACCTCACCAAATCTCTCAGACCCGAAAGTATCCACCCTTACGTCTCATCCAGCTGTGGGTCTAGATATGGTCAATCCAGGTGGCATCACAGCCCCTGAACGAATTTTGTAAGAATTTCTCTCTCTTTCACTGTCTTTGTTTCACGGGTTTTTAAAATTAATTTATTTTTATAATGGGGTTTAGCTGCTTTTCACGGCTGTGTTTATGCCGCTTTACACCCACTTGACTCACATCCAGAGAGATATCAATACATAGGTTTTAAGATTCTTACTAGTCAGATATATTCTTGTGCGGTGAATAAGGGGTGTTGAGTCCAGTTCACTGAGCAAGGAGTAGGTCTTTCTATTACATATTGGGTTTATGGAACGGTATCTGAGCTAATTTGAAACCCTTGTTTTATGCATCACCCCACCTCACCTTTCCCGTTAAGCAGCCATAGTGTGTTTTCTAAACGTGTGACTCTGTTCTGTTTTGTAATTCAGTTCAAGTGTAGCGGTTTTTACATTCCCTCTATAAGTGACAGCTTATGATAAGTGTCTTTTTCTGTGTGACTTATTTCACTTAGACTCGTCGTACCTAAATCCACTCATCATGCTGCTACTAGCCTTATGACATTGATTTTATGGCTGAGTGATATTCCATTGTACATAAGGACCACCAATTCTTTATCCATTTTTCTCTTTCCTGGGATATTTAAGGTGTCATGAAGTGGAGGTTCTTGTCAACCGAGCAGCCCTAAACTTGGGGTGCCTGTGTCTTGCTGATTTTTAGTTTTCCCAATTTATACGCCCGTGAGTGGAAGTGACCTATGCGCTCTAAGCTGTGTTTTTTCGATGTTTCAGGACACACCGTACACTTCTCCAGAGTGGCTGTTGGCAATTTACATCCCGCCCATCAGCGTAGCAAGGCTCTCATTTCTCCATGGCCTGTCCTGCATTTCTGGTTTTGACACTTTTTTCAGCATGGCCCTTTTGACCGATGGGAAGCGAGACATCTTTGTAGCGCTGATTTGCCTTTCCAGGTTGCTTGGTTGGCCAAAAAGGGCGTATGCGTTTTTTCCTGAATATATACAGGAAAAAACGCATACGCCCTTTTTGGCCAAGGGCATCATTGTCGACGTTTTGCCGCTTTTCATGTGCTTTAAAGGCGATTCGAATCTACCTCCTGAAATCTGTTTCGTGCAATTCTGCCTTGCTTTCAAATCCTCTTCGTTGCCTTCCCTCAATATATTTGAGGACGAGAATTATCATTTATAACTCTGCAGGTTTGTGAATTGCAGTGCCCCTGAGCTCCATTTTTCAACTCGCTTTTTTGGGAGCTGGCCGCAAAAGCGCAGGATGGCCTCAGGCCCTATTTTGGTTCCGGGCGGCAACTGAGCCTGTGGTTAATTCTTCTTCCTAATGGGAAAATAGAGTGACCTGTGCCTGTCCCAACACCTAGAGCTAGTCTCTCATTGGCTCCCCCTCTTCCCGTTCATCCTCAGGACAAATTGAAAGTTGTACGGAACAGGAGGTTAAAGGTGCTGATTCTCCAAGGAGGGAGATTGCTAGTAAAGCGGCTGGAATGGTGAACCCGAGCACAAGGAGATTAGAAATGGGGTGCGTTTTAGAAACCTTTCCCGGTCACACGGTCTACCACCTTCTGGGTTTCTCATGCATGTTTTTGATGTAGGAAGATGCCCTTGAACCTGGAGATTTGGGACCCATGGGATGGGTAACAGGCAGTAGTACTTTAAAGGCTCTGCGTTTGCTCCCCCAACCTCACCAAATCTCTCAGCCCCGAGAGTATCCACCCTTACGTCTCATCCAGCTGTGGGTCTAGATATGGTCAATCCAGGTGGCATCACAGCCCCTGAACGAATTTTGTAAGAATTTCTCTCTCTTTCACTGTCTTTGTTTCACGGGCTTTTAAAATTAATTTATTTTTATAATGGTGTTTAGCTGCTTTTCACGGCTGTGTTTATGCCGCTTTACACCCACTTGACTCACCTCCAGAGAGATATAAATTCATAGGTTTTAAAATTCTTACTAGTCAGATATATTCTTGTGCGGTGAAGAGGGGGTGTTGATTCCAGTTCACTGAGCAAGGAGTAGGTCTTTCTATTACATATTGGGTTTATGGAACGGTATCTGAGCTAATTTGAAACCCTTGTTTTATGCATCACCCCACCTCACCTTTCCCGTTAAGCAGCCATAGTGTGTTTTCTAAACGTGTGACTCTGTTCTGTTTTGTAATTCAGTTCAAGTGTAGCGGTTTTTACATTCCCTCTATAAGTGATAGCTTATGATAAGTGTCTTTTTCTCTGTGACTTATTTCACTTAGAATTGTCGTACCTAAATCCACTCATCATGCTGCTACTAGCCTTATGACATTGATTTCATGGCTGAATGATATTCCATTGTACATAAGGACCACCACTTCTTTATCCATTTTTCTCTTTCCTGGGATATTTAAGGTGTCATGAAGTGGAGGTTCTTGTCAACAGAGCAGCCCTAAACTTTGGGGTGCCTGTGTCTTGCTGATTTTTAGTTTTCCCAATTATACGCCAATGAGTGGATGTGCCCTATGCGCACTAAGCTGTGTTTTTTTGATGTTTCAGGACACACCGTACACTTCTCCAGAGTGGCTGTTGGCAATTTACATCCCACCCATCAGCGTAGCAAGGCTCCCATTTCTCCATGGCCTGTCCTGCATTTCTGGTTTTGACACTTTTTTCAGGATGGCCCTTTTGACCCATGGGAAGCGAGACTTCTTTGTAGCGCTGATTTGCCTTTCCAGGTTGCTTGGTTGGCCAAAAAGTGCGTATGCGTTTTTTCCTGAATATATTCAGGAAAAAACGCATACACCCTTTTTGGCCAAGGGCATCATTGTCGACGTTTTGCTGCTTTTCATGTGCTTTAAAGGCGATTCGAATCTACCTCCTGAAATCTGTTTCCTGCAATTCTGCCTTGCTTTCAAATCCTCTTCGTTGCCTTCCCTCAATATATTTGTGGACGGGAGTTATCATTTATAACTCTGCAGGTTTGTGAATTGCAGTGCCCCTGAGCTCCATTTTTCAACTCGCTTTTTTGGGAGCTGGCCGCAAAAGCGCAGGATGGCCTCAGGCCCTATTCTGGTTCCGGGCGGCAGGCTGAGCCTGTGGTTAATTCTTCTTCCTGATGGGAAAATAGAGTGACCTGTGCCTGTCCCAACACCTAGAGCTAGTCTCTCATTGGCTCCCCCTCTTCCCGTTCATCCTCAGGACAAATTGAAAGCTGTACGGAACAGGAGGTTAAAGGTGCTGATGCTCCAAGGAGGGAGATTGCTAGTAAAGCGGCTGGAATGGCGAACCCGAGCACAAGGAGATGAGAAATGGGGTGCGTTTTAGAAACCTTTCCCGGTCACACGGTCTACCACCTTCTGGGTTTCTCATGCATGTTTTCGATGTAGGAAGATGCCCTTGACCCTGGAGATTTGGGACCCATGGGATGGGTAACAGGCAGTAGTACTTTAAAGGCTCTGCGTTTGCTCCCCCAACCTCACCAAATCTCTCAGACCCGAAAGGATCCACCCTTACGTCTCATCCAGCTGTGGGTCTAGATATGGTCAATCCAGGTGGCATCACAGCCCCTGAACGAATTTTGTAAGAATTTCTCTCTCTTTCACTGTCTTTGTTTCACGGGTTTTTAAAATTAATTTATTTTTATAATGGGGTTTAGCTGCTTTTCACGGCTGTGTTTATGCCGCTTTACACCCACTTGACTCACATCCAGAGAGATATCAATACATAGGTTTTAAGATTCTTACTAGTCAGATATATTCTTGTGCGGTGAATAAGGGGTGTTGAGTCCAGTTCACTGAGCAAGGAGTAGGTCTTTCTATTACATATTGGGTTTATGGAACGGTATCTGAGCTAATTTGAAACCCTTGTTTTATGCATCACCCCACCTCACCTTTCCCGTTAAGCAGCCATAGTGTGTTTTCTAAACGTGTGACTCTGTTCTGTTTTGTAATTCAGTTCAAGTGTAGCGGTTTTTACATTCCCTCTATAAGTGACAGCTTATGATAAGTGTCTTTTTCTGTGTGACTTATTTCACTTAGACTCGTCGTACCTAAATCCACTCATCATGCTGCTACTAGCCTTATGACATTGATTTTATGGCTGAGTGATATTCCATTGTACATAAGGACCACCAATTCTTTATCCATTTTCCTCTTTCCTGGGATATTTAAGGTGTCATGAAGTGGAGGTTCTTGTCAACCGAGCAGCCCTAAACTTGGGGTGCCTGTGTCTTGCTGATTTTTAGTTTTCCCAATTTATACGCCCGTGAGTGGAAGTGACCTATGCGCTCTAAGCTGTGTTTTTTCGATGTTTCAGGACACACCGTACACTTCTCCAGAGTGGCTGTTGGCAATTTACATCCCGCCCATCAGCGTAGCAAGGCTCTCATTTCTCCATGGCCTGTCCTGCATTTCTGGTTTTGACACTTTTTTCAGCATGGCCCTTTTGACCGATGGGAAGCGAGACATCTTTGTAGCGCTGATTTGCCTTTCCAGGTTGCTTGGTTGGCCAAAAAGGGCGTATGCGTTTTTTCCTGAATATATTCAGGAAAAAACGCATACGCCCTTTTTGGCCAAGGGCATCATTGTCGACGTTTTGCCGCTTTTCATGTGCTTTAAAGGCGATTCGAATCTACCTCCTGAAATCTGTTTCGTGCAATTCTGCCTTGCTTTCAAATCCTCTTCGTTGCCTTCCCTCAATATATTTGAGGACGAGAATTATCATTTATAACTCTGCAGGTTTGTGAATTGCAGTGCCCCTGAGCTCCATTTTTCAACTCGCTTTTTTGGGAGCTGGCCGCAAAAGCGCAGGATGGCCTCAGGCCCTATTTTGGTTCCGGGCGGCAGGCTGAGCCTGTGGTTAATTCTTCTTCCTAATGGGAAAATAGAGCGACCTGTGCCTGTCCCAACACCTAGAGCTAGTCTCTCATTGGCTCCCGCTCTTCCCGTTCATCCTCAGGACAAATTGAAAGTTGTACGGAACAGGAGGTTAAAGGTGCTGATTCTCCAAGGAGGGAGATTGCTAGTAAAGCGGCTGGAATGGCGAACCCGAGCACAAGGAGATTAGAAATGGGGTGCGTTTTAGAAACCTTTCCCGGTCACACGGTCTACCACCTTCTGGGTTTCTCATGCATGTTTTTGATGTAGGAAGATGCCCTTGAACCTGGAGATTTGGGACCCATGGGATGGGTAACAGGCAGTAGTACTTTAAAGGCTCTGCGTTTGCTCCCCCAACCTCACCAAATCTCTCAGCCCCGAGAGTATCCACCCTTACGTCTCATCCAGCTGTGGGTCTAGATATGGTCAATCCAGGTGGCATCACAGCCCCTGAACGAATTTTGTAAGAATTTCTCTCTCTTTCACTGTCTTTGTTTCATGGGCTTTTAAAATTAATTTATTTTTATAATGGTGTTTAGCTGCTTTTCACGGCTGTGTTTATGCCGCTTTACACCCACTTGACTCACTTCCAGAGAGATATAAATTCATAGGTTTTAAAATTCTTACTAGTCAGATATATTCTTGTGCGGTGAAGAGGGGGTGTTGATTCCAGTTCACTGAGCAAGGAGTAGGTCTTTCTATTACATATTGGGTTTATGGAACGGTATCTGAGCTAATTTGAAACCCTTGTTTTATGCATCACCCCACCTCACCTTTCCCGTTAAGCAGCCATAGTGTCTTTTCTAAACGTGTGACTCTGTTCTGTTTTGTAATTCAGTTCAAGTGTAGCGGTTTTTACATTCCCTCTATAAGTGATAGCTTATGATAAGTGTCTTTTTCTCTGTGACTTATTTCACTTAGAATTGTCGTACCTAAATCCACTCATCATGCTGCTACTAGCCTTATGACATTGATTTCATGGCTGAATGATATTCCATTGTACATAAGGACCACCATTTCTTTATCCATTTTTCTCTTTCCTGGGATATTTAAGGTGTCATGAAGTGGAGGTTCTTGTCAACAGAGCAGCCCTAAACTTTGGGGTGCCTGTGTCTTGCTGATTTTTAGTTTTCCCAATTATACGCCAATGAGTGGATGTGCCCTATGCGCACTAAGCTGTGTTTTTTCGATGTTTCAGGACACACCGTACACTTCTCCAGAGTGGCTGTTGGCAATTTACATCCCGCCCATCAGCGTAGCAAGGCTCCCATTTCTCCATGGCCTGTCCTGCATTTCTGGTTTTGACACTTTTTTCATGATGGCCCTTTTGACCCATGGGAAGCGAGACTTCTTTGTAGCGCTGATTTGCCTTTCCAGGTTGCTTGGTTGGCCAAAAAGGGCGTATGCGTTTTTTCCTGAATATATTCAGGAAAAAACGCATACGCCCTTTTTGGCCAAGGGCATCATTGTCGACGTTTTGCTGCTTTTCATGTGCTTTAAAGGCGATTCGAATCTACCTCCTGAAATCTGTTTCCTGCAATTCTGCCTTGCTTTCAAATCCTCTTCGTTGCCTTCCCTCAATATATTTGTGGACGGGAGTTATCATTTATAACTCTGCAGGTTTGTGAATTGCAGTGCCCCTGAGCTCCATTTTTCAACTCGCTTTTTTGGGAGCTGGCCCCAAAAGCGCAGGATGGCCTCAGGCCCTATTCTGGTTCCGGGCGGCAGGCTGAGCCTGTGGTTAATTCTTCTTCCTGATGGGAAAATAGAGTGACCTGTGCCTGTCCCAACACCTAGAGCTAGTCTCTCATTGGCTCCCCCTCTTCCCGTTCATCCTCAGGACAAATTGAAAGTTGTACGGAACAGGAGGTTAAAGGTGCTGATTCTCCAAGGAGGGAGATTGCTAGTAAAGCGGCTGGAATGGCGAACCCGAGCACAAGGAGATGAGAAATGGGGTGCGTTTTAGAAACCTTTCCCGGTCACACGGTCTACCACCTTCTGGGTTTCTCATGCATGTTTTCGATGTAGGAAGATGCCCTTGACCCTGGAGATTTGGGACCCATGGGATGGGTAACAGGCAGTAGTACTTTAAAGGCTCTGCGTTTGCTCCCCCAACCTCACCAAATCTCTCAGACCCGAAAGTATCCACCCTTACGTCTCATCCAGCTGTGGGTCTAGATATGGTCAATCCAGGTGGCATCACAGCCCCTGAACGAATTTTGTAAGAATTTCTCTCTCTTTCACTGTCTTTGTTTCACGGGTTTTTAAAATTAATTTATTTTTATAATGGGGTTTAGCTGCTTTTCACGGCTGTGTTTATGCCGCTTTACACCCACTTGACTCACATCCAGAGAGATATCAATACATAGGTTTTAAGATTCTTACTAGTCAGATATATTCTTGTGCGGTGAATAAGGGGTGTTGAGTCCAGTTCACTGAGCAAGGAGTAGGTCTTTCTATTACATATTGGGTTTATGGAACGGTATCTGAGCTAATTTGAAACCCTTGTTTTATGCATCACCCCACCTCACCTTTCCCGTTAAGCAGCCATAGTGTGTTTTCTAAACGTGTGACTCTGTTCTGTTTTGTAATTCAGTTCAAGTGTAGCGGTTTTTACATTCCCTCTATAAGTGATAGCTTATGATAAGTGTCTTTTTCTGTGTGACTTATTTCACTTAGAATCGTCTTACCTAAATCCACTCATCATGCTGCTACTAGCCTTATGACATTGATTTTATGGCTGAGTGATATTCCATTGTACATAAGGACCACCAATTCTTTATCCATTTTTCTCTTTCCTGGGATATTTAAGGTGTCATGAAGTGGAGGTTCTTGTCAACCGAGCAGCCCTAAACTTGGGGTGCCTGTGTCTTGCTGATTTTTAGTTTTCCCAATTTATACGCCAGTGAGTGGAAGTGACCTATGCGCTCTAAGCTGTGTTTTTTTGATGTTTCAGGACACACCGTACACTTCTCCAGAGTGGCTGATCGCAATTTACATCCCGCCCATCAGCGTAGCAAGGCTCTCATTTCTCCATGGCCTGTCCTGCATTTCTGGTTTTGACACTTTTTTCAGCATGGCCCTTTTGACCGATGGGAAGCGAGACTTCTTTGTAGCGCTGATTTGCCTTTCCAGGTTGCTTGGTTGGCCAAAAAGGGCGTATGCGTTTTTTCCTGAATATATTCAGGAAAAAACGCATACGCCCTTTTTGGCCAAGGGCATCATTGTCGACGTTTTGCCGCTTTTCATGTGCTTTAAAGGCGATTCGAATCTACCTCCTGAAATCTGTTTCGTGCAATTCTGCCTTGCTTTCAAATCCTCTTCGTTGCCTTCCCTCAATATATTTGAGGACGAGAATTATCATTTATAACTCTGCAGGTTTGTGAATTGCAGTGCCCCTGAGCTCCATTTTTCAACTCGCTTTTTTGGGAGCTGGCCGCAAAAGCGCAGGATGGCCTCAGGCCCTATTTTGGTTCCGGGCGGCAGGCTGAGCCTGTGGTTAATTCTTCTTCCTGATGGGAAAATAGAGTGACCTGTGCCTGTCCCAACACCTAGAGCTAGTCTCTCATTGGCTCCCCCTCTTCCCGTTCATCCTCAGGACAAATTGCAAGCTGTACGGAACAGGAGGTTAAAGGTGCTGATTCTCCAAGGAGGAAGATTGCTAGTAAAGCGGCTGGAATGTCGAACAAGAGCACAAGGAGATGAGAAATGAAGTGCGTTTTAGAAACCTTTCCCGGTCACACGGTCTACCACCTTCTGGGTTTCTCATGCATGTTTTCGATGTAGGAAGATACCCTTGAACCTGGAGATTTGGGACCCATGGGATGGGTAACAGGCAGTAGTACTTTAAAGGCTCTGCGTTTGCTCCCCCAACCTCACCAAATCTCTCAGCCCCGAGAGTATCCACCCTTACGTCTCATCCAGCCGTGGGTCTAGATATGGTCAATCCAGGTGGCATCACAGCCCCTGAACGAATTTTGTAAGAATTTCTCTCTCTTTCTCTGTCTTTGTTTCACGGGCTTTTAAAATTAATTTATTTTTATAATGGTGTTTAGCTGCTTTTCACGGTTGTGTTTATGCCGCTTTACACCCACTTGACTCACTTCCAGAGAGATATAAATTCATAGGTTTTAAAATTCTTACTAGTCAGATATATTCTTGTGCGGTGAAGAGGGGGTGTTGATTCCAGTTCACTGAGCAAGGAGTAGGTCTTTCTATTACATATTGGGTTTATGGAACGGTATCTGAGCTAATTTGAAACCCTTGTTTTATGCATCACCCCACCTCACCTTTCCCGTTAAGCAGCCATAGTGTGTTTTCTAAACGTGTGACTCTGTTCTGTTTTGTAATTCAGTTCAAGTGTAGCGGTTTTTACATTCCCTCTATAAGTGATAGCTTATGATAAGTGTCTTTTTCTGTGTGACTTATTTCACTTAGAATCGTCTTACCTAAATCCACTCATCATGCTGCTACTAGCCTTATGACATTGATTTTATGGCTGAGTGATATTCCATTGTACATAAGGACCACCAATTCTTTATCCATTTTTCTCTTTCCTGGGATATTTAAGGTGTCATGAAGTGGAGGTTCTTGTCAACCGAGCAGCCTTAAACTTGGGGTGCCTGTGTCTTGCTGATTTTTAGTTTTCCCAATTTATACGCCCGTGAGTGGAAGTGACCTATGCGCTCTAAGCTGTGTTTTTTCGATGTTTCAGGACACACCGTACACTTCTCCAGAGTGGCTGTTGGCAATTTACATCCCGCCCATCAGCGTAGCAAGGCTCTCATTTCTCCATGGCCTGTCCTGCATTTCTGGTTTTGACACTTTTTTCAGCATGGCCCTTTTGACCGATGGGAAGCGAGACATCTTTGTAGCGCTGATTTGCCTTTCCAGGTTGCTTGGTTGGCCAAAAAGGGCGTATGCGTTTTTTCCTGAATATATTCAGGAAAAAACGCATACGCCCTTTTTGGCCAAGGGCATCATTGTCGACGTTTTGCCGCTTTTCATGTGCTTTAAAGGCGATTCGAATCTACCTCCTGAAATCTGTTTCGTGCAATTCTGCCTTGCTTTCAAATCCTCTTCGTTGCCTTCCCTCAATATATTTGAGGACGAGAATTATCATTTATAACTCTGCAGGTTTGTGAATTGCAGTGCCCCTGAGCTCCATTTTTCAACTCGCTTTTTTGGGAGCTGGCCGCAAAAGCGCAGGATGGCCTCAGGCCCTATTTTGGTTCCGGGCGGCAGGCTGAGCCTGTGGTTAATTCTTCTTCCTAATGGGAAAATAGAGCGACCTGTGCCTGTCCCAACACCTAGAGCTAGTCTCTCATTGGCTCCCGCTCTTCCCGTTCATCCTCAGGACAAATTGAAAGTTGTACGGAACAGGAGGTTAAAGGTGCTGATTCTCCAAGGAGGGAGATTGCTAGTAAAGCGGCTGGAATGGCGAACCCGAGCACAAGGAGATTAGAAATGGGGTGCGTTTTAGAAACCTTTCCCGGTCACACGGTCTACCACCTTCTGGGTTTCTCATGCATGTTTTTGATGTAGGAAGATGCCCTTGAACCTGGAGATTTGGGACCCATGGGATGGGTAACAGGCAGTAGTACTTTAAAGGCTCTGCGTTTGCTCCCCCAACCTCACCAAATCTCTCAGCCCCGAGAGTATCCACCCTTACGTCTCATCCAGCTGTGGGTCTAGATATGGTCAATCCAGGTGGCATCACAGCCCCTGAACGAATTTTGTAAGAATTTCTCTCTCTTTCACTGTCTTTGTTTCATGGGCTTTTAAAATTAATTTATTTTTATAATGGTGTTTAGCTGCTTTTCACGGCTGTGTTTATGCCGCTTTACACCCACTTGACTCACTTCCAGAGAGATATAAATTCATAGGTTTTAAAATTCTTACTAGTCAGATATATTCTTGTGCGGTGAAGAGGGGGTGTTGATTCCAGTTCACTGAGCAAGGAGTAGGTCTTTCTATTACATATTGGGTTTATGGAACGGTATCTGAGCTAATTTGAAACCCTTGTTTTATGCATCACCCCACCTCACCTTTCCCGTTAAGCAGCCATAGTGTCTTTTCTAAACGTGTGACTCTGTTCTGTTTTGTAATTCAGTTCAAGTGTAGCGGTTTTTACATTCCCTCTATAAGTGATAGCTTATGATAAGTGTCTTTTTCTCTGTGACTTATTTCACTTAGAATTGTCGTACCTAAATCCACTCATCATGCTGCTACTAGCCTTATGACATTGATTTCATGGCTGAATGATATTCCATTGTACATAAGGACCACCATTTCTTTATCCATTTTTCTCTTTCCTGGGATATTTAAGGTGTCATGAAGTGGAGGTTCTTGTCAACAGAGCAGCCCTAAACTTTGGGGTGCCTGTGTCTTGCTGATTTTTAGTTTTCCCAATTATACGCCAATGAGTGGATGTGCCCTATGCGCACTAAGCTGTGTTTTTTCGATGTTTCAGGACACACCGTACACTTCTCCAGAGTGGCTGTTGGCAATTTACATCCCGCCCATCAGCGTAGCAAGGCTCCCATTTCTCCATGGCCTGTCCTGCATTTCTGGTTTTGACACTTTTTTCATGATGGCCCTTTTGACCCATGGGAAGCGAGACTTCTTTGTAGCGCTGATTTGCCTTTCCAGGTTGCTTGGTTGGCCAAAAAGGGCGTATGCGTTTTTTCCTGAATATATTCAGGAAAAAACGCATACGCCCTTTTTGGCCAAGGGCATCATTGTCGACGTTTTGCTGCTTTTCATGTGCTTTAAAGGCGATTCGAATCTACCTCCTGAAATCTGTTTCCTGCAATTCTGCCTTGCTTTCAAATCCTCTTCGTTGCCTTCCCTCAATATATTTGTGGACGGGAGTTATCATTTATAACTCTGCAGGTTTGTGAATTGCAGTGCCCCTGAGCTCCATTTTTCAACTCGCTTTTTTGGGAGCTGGCCGCAAAAGCGCAGGATGGCCTCAGGCCCTATTCTGGTTCCGGGCGGCAGGCTGAGCCTGTGGTTAATTCTTCTTCCTGATGGGAAAATAGAGTGACCTGTGCCTGTCCCAACACCTAGAGCTAGTCTCTCATTGGCTCCCCCTCTTCCCGTTCATCCTCAGGACAAATTGAAAGTTGTACGGAACAGGAGGTTAAAGGTGCTGATTCTCCAAGGAGGGAGATTGCTAGTAAAGCGGCTGGAATGGCGAACCCGAGCACAAGGAGATGAGAAATGGGGTGCGTTTTAGAAACCTTTCCCGGTCACACGGTCTACCACCTTCTGGGTTTCTCATGCATGTTTTCGATGTAGGAAGATGCCCTTGACCCTGGAGATTTGGGACCCATGGGATGGGTAACAGGCAGTAGTACTTTAAAGGCTCTGCGTTTGCTCCCCCAACCTCACCAAATCTCTCAGACCCGAAAGTATCCACCCTT
Source organism: Balaenoptera physalus (assembly GCF_965194825.1). Lineage (NCBI taxonomy): Eukaryota > Metazoa > Chordata > Mammalia > Artiodactyla > Balaenopteridae > Balaenoptera > Balaenoptera physalus. The sequence continues at coordinate 44,492 of NW_028125350.1, forward strand.
ACGTCTCATCCAGCTGTGGGTCTAGATATGGTCAATCCAGGTGGCATCACAGCCCCTGAACGAATTTTGTAAGAATTTCTCTCTCTTTCACTGTCTTTGTTTCACGGGTTTTTAAAATTAATTTATTTTTATAATGGGGTTTAGCTGCTTTTCACGGCTGTGTTTATGCCGCTTTACACCCACTTGACTCACATCCAGAGAGATATCAATACATAGGTTTTAAGATTCTTACTAGTCAGATATATTCTTGTGCGGTGAATAAGGGGTGTTGAGTCCAGTTCACTGAGCAAGGAGTAGGTCTTTCTATTACATATTGGGTTTATGGAACGGTATCTGAGCTAATTTGAAACCCTTGTTTTATGCATCACCCCACCTCACCTTTCCCGTTAAGCAGCCATAGTGTGTTTTCTAAACGTGTGACTCTGTTCTGTTTTGTAATTCAGTTCAAGTGTAGCGGTTTTTACATTCCCTCTATAAGTGATAGCTTATGATAAGTGTCTTTTTCTGTGTGACTTATTTCACTTAGAATCGTCTTACCTAAATCCACTCATCATGCTGCTACTAGCCTTATGACATTGATTTTATGGCTGAGTGATATTCCATTGTACATAAGGACCACCAATTCTTTATCCATTTTTCTCTTTCCTGGGATATTTAAGGTGTCATGAAGTGGAGGTTCTTGTCAACCGAGCAGCCCTAAACTTGGGGTGCCTGTGTCTTGCTGATTTTTAGTTTTCCCAATTTATACGCCAGTGAGTGGAAGTGACCTATGCGCTCTAAGCTGTGTTTTTTTGATGTTTCAGGACACACCGTACACTTCTCCAGAGTGGCTGATCGCAATTTACATCCCGCCCATCAGCGTAGCAAGGCTCTCATTTCTCCATGGCCTGTCCTGCATTTCTGGTTTTGACACTTTTTTCAGCATGGCCCTTTTGACCGATGGGAAGCGAGACTTCTTTGTAGCGCTGATTTGCCTTTCCAGGTTGCTTGGTTGGCCAAAAAGGGCGTATGCGTTTTTTCCTGAATATATTCAGGAAAAAACGCATACGCCCTTTTTGGCCAAGGGCATCATTGTCGACGTTTTGCCGCTTTTCATGTGCTTTAAAGGCGATTCGAATCTACCTCCTGAAATCTGTTTCGTGCAATTCTGCCTTGCTTTCAAATCCTCTTCGTTGCCTTCCCTCAATATATTTGAGGACGAGAATTATCATTTATAACTCTGCAGGTTTGTGAATTGCAGTGCCCCTGAGCTCCATTTTTCAACTCGCTTTTTTGGGAGCTGGCCGCAAAAGCGCAGGATGGCCTCAGGCCCTATTTTGGTTCCGGGCGGCAGGCTGAGCCTGTGGTTAATTCTTCTTCCTGATGGGAAAATAGAGTGACCTGTGCCTGTCCCAACACCTAGAGCTAGTCTCTCATTGGCTCCCCCTCTTCCCGTTCATCCTCAGGACAAATTGCAAGCTGTACGGAACAGGAGGTTAAAGGTGCTGATTCTCCAAGGAGGAAGATTGCTAGTAAAGCGGCTGGAATGGCGAACAAGAGCACAAGGAGATGAGAAATGAAGTGCGTTTTAGAAACCTTTCCCGGTCACACGGTCTACCACCTTCTGGGTTTCTCATGCATGTTTTCGATGTAGGAAGATACCCTTGAACCTGGAGATTTGGGACCCATGGGATGGGTAACAGGCAGTAGTACTTTAAAGGCTCTGCGTTTGCTCCCCCAACCTCACCAAATCTCTCAGCCCCGAGAGTATCCACCCTTACGTCTCATCCAGCCGTGGGTCTAGATATGGTCAATCCAGGTGGCATCACAGCCCCTGAACGAATTTTGTAAGAATTTCTCTCTCTTTCTCTGTCTTTGTTTCACGGGCTTTTAAAATTAATTTATTTTTATAATGGTGTTTAGCTGCTTTTCACGGTTGTGTTTATGCCGCTTTACACCCACTTGACTCACTTCCAGAGAGATATAAATTCATAGGTTTTAAAATTCTTACTAGTCAGATATATTCTTGTGCGGTGAAGAGGGGGTGTTGATTCCAGTTCACTGAGCAAGGAGTAGGTCTTTCTATTACATATTGGGTTTATGGAACGGTATCTGAGCTAATTTGAAACCCTTGTTTTATGCATCACCCCACCTCACCTTTCCCGTTAAGCAGCCATAGTGTGTTTTCTAAACGTGTGACTCTGTTCTGTTTTGTAATTCAGTTCAAGTGTAGCGGTTTTTACATTCCCTCTATAAGTGATAGCTTATGATAAGTGTCTTTTTCTGTGTGACTTATTTCACTTAGAATCGTCTTACCTAAATCCACTCATCATGCTGCTACTAGCCTTATGACATTGATTTTATGGCTGAGTGATATTCCATTGTACATAAGGACCACCAATTCTTTATCCATTTTTCTCTTTCCTGGGATATTTAAGGTGTCATGAAGTGGAGGTTCTTGTCAACCGAGCAGCCTTAAACTTGGGGTGCCTGTGTCTTGCTGATTTTTAGTTTTCCCAATTTATACGCCCGTGAGTGGAAGTGACCTATGCGCTCTAAGCTGTGTTTTTTTGATGTTTCAGGACACACCGTACACTTCTCCAGAGTGGCTGTTGGCAATTTACATCCTGCCCATCAGCGTAGCAAGGCTCTCATTTCTCCATGGCCTGTCCTGCATTTCTGGTTTTGACACTTTTTTCAGCATGGCCCTTTTGACCGATGGGAAGCGAGACTTCTTTGTAGCGCTGATTTGCCTTTCCAGGTTGCTTGGTTGGCCAAAAAGGGCGTATGCGTTTTTTCCTGAATATATTCAGGAAAAAACGCATATGCCCTTTTTGGCCAAGGGCATCATTGTCGACGTTTTGCCGCTTTTCATGTGCTTTAAAGGCGATTCGAATCTACCTCCTGAAATCTGTTTCGTGCAATTCTGCCTTGCTTTCAAATCCTCTTCGTTGCCTTCCCTCAATATATTTGAGGACGAGAATTATCATTTATAACTCTGCAGGTTTGTGAATTGCAGTGCCCCTGAGCTCCATTTTTCAACTCGCTTTTTTGGGAGCTGGCCGCAAAAGCCCAGGATGGCCTCAGGCCCTATTTTGGTTCCGGGCGGCAGGCTGAGCCTGTGGTTAATTCTTCTTCCTAATGGGAAAATAGAGTGACCTGTGCCTGTCCCAACACCTAGAGCTAGTCTCTCATTGGCTCCCCCTCTTCCCGTTCATCCTCAGGACAAATTGAAAGTTGTACGGAACAGGAGGTTAAAGGTGCTGATTCTCCAAGGAGGGAGATTGCTAGTAAAGCGGCTGGAATGGCGAACCCGAGCACAAGGAGATGAGAAATGAGGTGCATTTTAGAAACCTTTCCCGGTCACACGGTCTACCACCTTCTGGGTTTCTCATGCATGTTTTCGATGTAGGAAGATGCCCTTGACCCTGGAGATTTGGGACCCATGGGATGGGTAACAGGCAGTAGTACTTTAAAGGCTCTGCGTTTGCTCCCCCAACCTCACCAAATCTCTCAGCCCCGAGAGTATCCACCCTTACGTCTCATCCAGCCGTGGGTCTAGATATGGTCAATCCAGGTGGCATCACAGCCCCTGAACGAATTTTGTAAGAATTTCTCTCTCTTTCACTGTCTTTGTTTCACGGGCTTTTAAAATTAATTTATTTTTATAATGGTGTTTAGCTGCTTTTCACGGCTGTGTTTATGCCGCTTTACACCCACTTGACTCACTTCCAGAGAGATATAAATTCATAGGTTTTAAAATTCTTACTAGTCAGATATATTCTTGTGCGGTGAAGAGGGGGTGTTGATTCCAGATCACTGAGCAAGGAGTAGGTCTTTCTATTACATATTGGGTTTATGGAACGGTATCTGAGCTAATTTGAAACCCTTGTTTTATGCATCACCCCACCTCACCTTTCCCGTTAAGCAGCCATAGTGTGTTTTCTAAACGTGTGACTCTGTTCTGTTTTGTAATTCAGTTCAAGTGTAGCGGTTTTTACATTCCCTCTATAAGTGATAGCTTATGATAAGTGTCTTTTTCTCTGTGACTTATTTCACTTAGAATTGTCGTACCTAAATCCACTCATCATGCTGCTACTAGCCTTATGACATTGATTTTATGGCTGAGTGATATTCCATTGTACATAAGGACCACCAATTCTTTATCCATTTTTCTCTTTCCTGGGATATTTAAGGTGTCATGAAGTGGAGGTTCTTGTCAACCGAGCAGCCTTAAACTTGGGGTGCCTGTGTCTTGCTGATTTTTAGTTTTCCCAATTTATACGCCAATGAGTGGATGTGCCCTATGCGCACTAAGCTGTGTTTTTTCGATGTTTCAGGACACACCGTACACTTCTCCAGAGTGGCTGTTGGCAATTTACATCCCGCCCATCAGCGTAGCAAGGCTCCCATTTCTCCATGGCCTGTCCTGCATTTCTGGTTTTGACACTTTTTTCAGGATGGCCCTTTTGACCCATGGGAAGCGAGACTTCTTTGTAGCGCTGATTTGCCTTTCCAGGTTGCTTGGTTGGCCAAAAAGGGCGTATGCGTTTTTTCCTGAATATATTCAGGAAAAAACGCATACGCCCGTTTTGGCCAAGGGCATCATTGTCGACGTTTTGCCGCTTTTCATGTGCTTTAAAGGCGATTCGAATCTACCTCCTGAAATCTGTTTCCTGCAATTCTGCCTTGCTTTCAAATCCTCTTCGTTGCCTTCCCTCAATATATTTGTGGATGGGAGTTATCATTTATAACTCTGCAGGTTTGTGAATTGCAGTGCCCCTGAGCTCCATTTTTCAACTCGCTTTTTTGGGAGCTGGCCGCAAAAGCGCAGGATGGCCTCAGGCCCTATTCTGGTTCCGGGCGGCAGGCTGAGCCTGTGGTTAATTCTTCTTCCTGATGGGAAAATAGAGTGACCTGTGCCTGTCCCAACACCTAGAGCTAGTCTCTCATTGGCTCCCCCTCTTCCCGTTCATCCTCAGGACAAATTGAAAGCTGTACGGAACAGGAGGTTAAAGGTGCTGATTCTCCAAGGAGGGAGATTGCTAGTAAAGCGGCTGGAATGGCGAACCCGAGCACAAGGAGATGAGAAATGAGGTGCGTTTTAGAAACCTTTCCCGGTCACACGGTCTACCACCTTCTGGGTTTCTCATGTATGTTTTCGATGTAGGAAGATGCCCTTGACCCTGGAGATTTGGGACCCATGGGATGGGTAACAGGCAGTAGTACTTTAAAGGCTCTGCGTTTGCTCCCCCAACCTCACCAAATCTCTCAGACCGGAAAGTATCCACCCTTACGTCTAATCCAGCTGTGGGTCTAGATATGGTCAATCCAGGTGGCATCACAGCCCCTGAACGAATTTTGTAAGAATTTCTCTCTCTTTCACTGTCTTTGTTTCACGGGTTTTTAAAATTAATTTATTTTTATAATGGGGTTTAGCTGCTTTTCACGGCTGTGTTTATGCCGCTTTACACCCACTTGACTCACATCCAGAGAGATATCAATACATAGGTTTTAAGATTCTTACTAGTCAGATATATTCTTGTGCGGTGAATAAGGGGTGTTGAGTCCAGTTCACTGAGCAAGGAGTAGGTCTTTCTATTACATATTGGGTTTATGGAACGGTATCTGAGCTAACTTGAAACCCTTGTTTTATGCATCACCCCACCTCACCTTTCCCGTTAAGCAGCCATAGTGTGTTTTCTAAACGTGTGACTCTGTTCTGTTTTGTAATTCAGTTCAAGTGTAGCGGTTTTTACATTCCCTCTATAAGTGATAGCTTATGATAAGTGTCTTTTTCTGTGTGACTTATTTCACTTAGAATCGTCGTACCTAAATCCACTCATCATGCTGCTACTAGCCTTATGACATTGATTTTATTGCTGAGTGATATTCCATTGTACATAAGGACCACCAATTCTTTATCCATTTTTCTCTTTCCTGGGATATTTAAGGTGTCATGAAGTGGAGGTTGTTGTCAACCGAGCAGCCCTAAACTTTGGGGTGCCTGTGTCTTGCTGATTTTTAGTTTTCCCAATTTATACGCCAATGAGTGGATGTGCCCTATGCGCACTAAGCTGTGTTTTTTCGATGTTTCAGGACACACCGTACACTTCTCCAGAGTGGCTGTTGGCAATTTACATCCCACCCATCAGCGTAGCAAGGCTCCCATTTCTCCATGGCCTGTCCTGCATTTCTGGTTTTGACACTTTTTTCAGGATGGCCCTTTTGACCCATGGGAAGCGAGACTTCTTTGTAGCGCTGATTTGCCTTTCCAGGTTGCTTGGTTGGCCAAAAAGGGCGTATGCGTTTTTTCCTGAATATATTCAGGAAAAAACGCATACGCCCTTTTTGGCCAAGGGCATCATTGTCGCCGTTTTGCTGCTTTTCATGTGCTTTAAAGGCGATTCGAATCTACCTCCTGAAATCTGTTTCCTGCAATTCTGCCTTGCTTTCAAATCCTCTTCGTTGCCTTCCCTCAATATATTTGTGGATGGGAGTTATCATTTATAACTCTGCAGGTTTGTGAATTGCAGTGCCCCTGAGCTCCATTTTTCAACTCGCTTTTTTGGGAGCTGGCCGCAAAAGCGCAGGATGGCCTCAGGCCCTATTTTGGTTCCGGGCGGCAGGCTGAGCCTGTGGTTAATTCTTCTTCCTGATGGGAAAATAGAGTGACCTGTGCCTGTCCCAACACCTAGAGCTAGTCTCTCATTGGCTCCCCCTCTTCCCGTTCATCCTCAGGACAAATTGAAAGCTGTACGGAACAGGAGGTTAAAGGTGCTGATTCTCCAAGGAGGGAGATTGCTAGTAAAGCGGCTGGAATGGCGAACCCGAGCACAAGGAGATGAGAAATGAGGTGCGTTTTAGAAACCTTTCCCGGTCACACGGTCTACCACCTTCTGGGTTTCTCATGCATGTTTTCGATGTAGGAAGATGCCCTTGACCCTGGACATTTGGGACCCATGGGATGGGTAACAGGCAGTAGTACTTTGAAGGCTCTGCGTTTGCTCCCCCAACCTCACCAAATCTCTCAGCCCCGAAAGTATCCACCCTTACGTCTAATCCAGCTGTGGGTCTAGATATGGTCAATCCAGGTGGCATCACAGCCCCTGAACGAATTTTGTAAGAATTTCTCTCTCTTTCACTGTCTTTGTTTCACGGGTTTTTAAAATTAATTTATTTTTATAATGGGGTTTAGCTGCTTTTCACGGCTGTGTTTATGCCGCTTTACACCCACTTGACTCACATCCAGAGAGATATCAATACATAGGTTTTAAGATTCTTACTAGTCAGATATATTCTTGTGCGGTGAATAAGGGGTGTTGAGTCCAGTTCACTGAGCAAGGAGTAGGTCTTTCTATTACATATTGGGTTTATGGAACGGTATCTGAGCTAATTTGAAACCCTTGTTTTATGCATCACCCCACCTCACCTTTCCCGTTAAGCAGCCATAGTGTGTTTTCTAAACGTGTGACTCTGTTCTGTTTTGTAATTCAGTTCAAGTGTAGCGGTTTTTACATTCCCTCTATAAGTGATAGCTTATGATAAGTGTCTTTTTCTGTGTGACTTATTTCACTTAGAATCGTCTTACCTAAATCCACTCATCATGCTGCTACTAGCCTTATGACATTGATTTTATGGCTGAGTGATATTCCATTGTACATAAGGACCACCAATTCTTTATCCATTTTTCTCTTTCCTGGGATATTTAAGGTGTCATGAAGTGGAGGTTCTTGTCAACCGAGCAGCCCTAAACTTGGGGTGCCTGTGTCTTGCTGATTTTTAGTTTTCCCAATTTATACGCCCGTGAGTGGAAGTGACCTATGCGCTCTAAGCTGTGTTTTTTCGATGTTTCAGGACACACCGTACACTTCTCCAGAGTGGCTGTTGGCAATTTACATCCCGCCCATCAGCGTAGCAAAGCTCTCATTTCTCCATGGCCTGTCCTGCATTTCTGGTTTTGACACTTTTTTCAGCATGGCCCTTTTGACCGATGGGAAGCGAGACTTCTTTGTAGCGCTGATTTGCCTTTCCAGGTTGCTTGGTTGGCCAAAAAGGGCGTATGCGTTTTTTCCTGAATATATTCAGGAAAAAACGCATACGCCCTTTTTGGCCAAGGGCATCATTGTCGACGTTTTGCCGCTTTTCATGTGCTTTAAAGGCGATTCGAATCTACCTCCTGAAATCTGTTTCGTGCAATTCTGCCTTGCTTTCAAATCCTCTTCGTTGCCTTCCCTCAATATATTTGAGGACGAGAATTATCATTTATAACTCTGCAGGTTTGAGAATTGCAGTGCCCCTGAGCTCCATTTTTCAACTCGCTTTTTTGGGAGCTGGCCGCAAAAGCGCAGGATGGCCTCAGGCCCTATTTTTGTTCCGGGCGGCAGGCTGAGACTGTGGTTAATTCTTCTTCCTAATGGGAAAATAGAGTGACCTGTGCCTGTCCCAACACCTAGAGCTAGTCTCTCATTGGCTCCCCCTCTTCCCGTTCATCCTCAGGACAAATTGAAAGTTGTACAGAACAGGAGGTTAAAGGTGCTGATTCTCCAAGGAGGGAGATTGCTAGTAAAGCGGCTGGAATGGCGAACCCGAGCACAAGGAGATTAGAAATGGGGTGCGTTTTAGAAACCTTTCCCGGTCACACGGTCTACCACCTTCTGGGTTTCTCATGCATGTTTTTGATGTAGGAAGATGCCCTTGAACCTGGAGATTTGGGACCCATGGGATGGGTAACAGGCAGTAGTACTTTAAAGGCTCTGCATTTGCTCCCCCAACCTCACCAAATCTCTCAGCCCTGAGAGTATCCACCCTTACGTCTCATCCAGCTGTGGGTCTAGATATGGTCAATCCAGGTGGCATCACAACCCCTGAACGAATTTTGTATGAATTTCTCTCTCTTTCACTGTCTTTGTTTCACGGGTTTTTAAAATTAATTTATTTTTATAATGGGGTTTAGCTGCTTTTCACGGCTGTGTTTATGCCGCTTTACACCCACTTGACTCACATCCAGAGAGATATCAATACATAGGTTTTAAGATTCTTACTAGTCAGATATATTCTTGTGCGGTGAATAAGGGGTGTTGAGTCCAGTTCACTGAGCAAGGAGTAGGTCTTTCTATTACATATTGGGTTTATGGAACGGTATCTGAGCTAACTTGAAACCCTTGTTTTATGCATCACCCCACCTCACCTTTCCCGTTAAGCAGCCATAGTGTGTTTTCTAAACGTGTGACTCTGTTCTGTTTTGTAATTCAGTTCAAGTGTAGCGGTTTTTACATTCCCTCTATAAGTGATAGCTTATGATAAGTGTCTTTTTCTGTGTGACTTATTTCACTTAGAATCGTCTTACCTAAATCCACTCATCATGCTGCTACTAGCCTTATGACATTGATTTTATTGCTGAGTGATATTCCATTGTACATAAGGACCACCAATTCTTTATCCATTTTTCTCTTTCCTGGGATATTTAAGGTGTCATGAAGTGGAGGTTGTTGTCAACCGAGCAGCCCTAAACTTTGGGGTGCCTGTGTCTTGCTGATTTTTAGTTTTCCCAATTTATACGCCAATGAGTGGATGTGCCCTATGCGCACTAAGCTGTGTTTTTTCGATGTTTCAGGACACACCGTACACTTCTCCAGAGTGGCTGTTGGCAATTTACATCCCGCCCATCAGCGTAGCAAGGCTCCCATTTCTCCATGGCCTGTCCTGCATTTCTGGTTTTGACACTTTTTTCAGGATGGCCCTTTTGACCCATGGGAAGCGAGACTTCTTTGTAGCGCTGATTTGCCTTTCCAGGTTGCTTGGTTGGCCAAAAAGGGCGTATGCGTTTTTTCCTGAATATATTCAGGAAAAAACGCATACGCCCTTTTTGGCCAAGGGCATCATTGTCGCCGTTTTGCTGCTTTTCATGTGCTTTAAAGGCGATTCGAATCTACCTCCTGAAATCTGTTTCCTGCAATTCTGCCTTGCTTTCAAATCCTCTTCGTTGCCTTCCCTCAATATATTTGTGGATGGGAGTTATCATTTATAACTCTGCAGGTTTGTGAATTGCAGTGCCCCTGAGCTCCATTTTTCAACTCGCTTTTTTGGGAGCTGGCCGCAAAAGCGCAGGATGGCCTCAGGCCCTATTTTGGTTCCGGGCGGCAGGCTGAGCCTGTGGTTAATTCTTCTTCCTGATGGGAAAATAGAGTGACCTGTGCCTGTCCCAACACCTAGAGCTAGTCTCTCATTGGCTCCCCCTCTTCCCGTTCATCCTCAGGACAAATTGAAAGCTGTACGGAACAGGAGGTTAAAGGTGCTGATTCTCCAAGGAGGGAGATTGCTAGTAAAGCGGCTGGAATGGCGAACCCGAGCACAAGGAGATGAGAAATTAGGTGCGTTTTAGAAACCTTTCCCGGTCACACGGTCTACCACCTTCTGGGTTTCTCATGCATGTTTTCGATGTAGGAAGATGCCCTTGACCCTGGACATTTGGGACCCATGGGATGGGTAACAGGCAGTAGTACTTTAAAGGCTCTGCGTTTGCTCCCCCAACCTCACCAAATCTCTCAGCCCCGAAAGTATCCACCCTTACGTCTAATCCAGTTGTGGGTCTAGATATGGTCAATCCAGGTGGCATCACAGCCCCTGAACGAATTTTGTAAGAATTTCTCTCTCTTTCACTGTCTTTGTTTCACGGGTTTTTAAAATTAATTTATTTTTATAATGGGGTTTAGCTGCTTTTCACGGCTGTGTTTATGCCGCTTTACACCCACTTGACTCACATCCAGAGAGATATCAATACATAGGTTTTAAGATTCTTACTAGTCAGATATATTCTTGTGCGGTGAATAAGGGGTGTTGAGTCCAGTTCACTGAGCAAGGAGTAGGTCTTTCTATTACATATTGGGTTTATGGAACGGTATCTGAGCTAATTTGAAACCCTTGTTTTATGCATCACCCCACCTCACCTTTCCCGTTAAGCAGCCATAGTGTGTTTTCTAAACGTGTGACTCTGTTCTGTTTTGTAATTCAGTTCAAGTGTAGCGGTTTTTACATTCCCTCTATAAGTGATAGCTTATGATAAGTGTCTTTTTCTGTGTGACTTATTTCACTTAGAATCGTCTTACCTAAATCCACTCATCATGCTGCTACTAGCCTTATGACATTGATTTTATGGCTGAGTGATATTCCATTGTACATAAGGACCACCAATTCTTTATCCATTTTTCTCTTTCCTGGGATATTTAAGGTGTCATGAAGTGGAGGTTCTTGTCAACCGAGCAGCCCTAAACTTGGGGTGCCTGTGTCTTGCTGATTTTTAGTTTTCCCAATTTATACGCCCGTGAGTGGAAGTGACCTATGCGCTCTAAGCTGTGTTTTTTCGATGTTTCAGGACACACCGTACACTTCTCCAGAGTGGCTGTTGGCAATTTACATCCCGCCCATCAGCGTAGCAAAGCTCTCATTTCTCCATGGCCTGTCCTGCATTTCTGGTTTTGACACTTTTTTCAGCATGGCCCTTTTGACCGATGGGAAGCGAGACTTCTTTGTAGCGCTGATTTGCCTTTCCAGGTTGCTTGGTTGGCCAAAAAGGGCGTATGCGTTTTTTCCTGAATATATTCAGGAAAAAACGCATACGCCCTTTTTGGCCAAGGGCATCATTGTCGACGTTTTGCCGCTTTTCATGTGCTTTAAAGGCGATTCGAATCTACCTCCTGAAATCTGTTTCGTGCAATTCTGCCTTGCTTTCAAATCCTCTTCGTTGCCTTCCCTCAATATATTTGAGGACGAGAATTATCATTTATAACTCTGCAGGTTTGAGAATTGCAGTGCCCCTGAGCTCCATTTTTCAACTCGCTTTTTTGGGAGCTGGCCGCAAAAGCGCAGGATGGCCTCAGGCCCTATTTTTGTTCCGGGCGGCAGGCTGAGACTGTGGTTAATTCTTCTTCCTAATGGGAAAATAGAGTGACCTGTGCCTGTCCCAACACCTAGAGCTAGTCTCTCATTGGCTCCCCCTCTTCCCGTTCATCCTCAGGACAAATTGAAAGTTGTACAGAACAGGAGGTTAAAGGTGCTGATTCTCCAAGGAGGGAGATTGCTAGTAAAGCGGCTGGAATGGCGAACCCGAGCACAAGGAGATTAGAAATGGGGTGCGTTTTAGAAACCTTTCCCGGTCACACGGTCTACCACCTTCTGGGTTTCTCATGCATGTTTTTGATGTAGGAAGATGCCCTTGAACCTGGAGATTTGGGACCCATGGGATGGGTAACAGGCAGTAGTACTTTAAAGGCTCTGCGTTTGCTCCCCCAACCTCACCAAATCTCTCAGCCCTGAGAGTATCCACCCTTACGTCTCATCCAGCTGTGGGTCTAGATATGGTCAATCCAGGTGGCATCACAACCCCTGAACGAATTTTGTATGAATTTCTCTCTCTTTCACTGTCTTTGTTTCACGGGTTTTTAAAATTAATTTATTTTTATAATGGGGTTTAGCTGCTTTTCACGGCTGTGTTTATGCCGCTTTACACCCACTTGACTCACATCCAGAGAGATATCAATACATACGTTTTAAGATTCTTACTAGTCAGATATATTCTTGTGCGGTGAATAAGGGGTGTTGAGTCCAGTTCACTGAGCAAGGAGTAGGTCTTTCTATTACATATTGGGTTTATGGAACGGTATCTGAGCTAACTTGAAACCCTTGTTTTATGCATCACCCCACCTCACCTTTCCCGTTAAGCAGCCATAGTGTGTTTTCTAAACGTGTGACTCTGTTCTGTTTTGTAATTCAGTTCAAGTGTAGCGGTTTTTACATTCCCTCTATAAGTGATAGCTTATGATAAGTGTCTTTTTCTGTGTGACTTATTTCACTTAGAATCGTCTTACCTAAATCCACTCATCATGCTGCTACTAGCCTTATGACATTGATTTTATTGCTGAGTGATATTCCATTGTACATAAGGACCACCAATTCTTTATCCATTTTTCTCTTTCCTGGGATATTTAAGGTGTCATGAAGTGGAGGTTGTTGTCAACCGAGCAGCCCTAAACTTTGGGGTGCCTGTGTCTTGCTGATTTTTAGTTTTCCCAATTTATACGCCAATGAGTGGATGTGCCCTATGCGCACTAAGCTGTGTTTTTTCGATGTTTCAGGACACACCGTACACTTCTCCAGAGTGGCTGTTGGCAATTTACATCCCGCCCATCAGCGTAGCAAGGCTCCCATTTCTCCATGGCCTGTCCTGCATTTCTGGTTTTGACACTTTTTTCAGGATGGCCCTTTTGACCCATGGGAAGCGAGACTTCTTTGTAGCGCTGATTTGCCTTTCCAGGTTGCTTGGTTGGCCAAAAAGGGCGTATGCGTTTTTTCCTGAATATATTCAGGAAAAAACGCATACGCCCTTTTTGGCCAAGGGCATCATTGTCGCCGTTTTGCTGCTTTTCATGTGCTTTAAAGGCGATTCGAATCTACCTCCTGAAATCTGTTTCCTGCAATTCTGCCTTGCTTTCAAATCCTCTTCGTTGCCTTCCCTCAATATATTTGTGGATGGGAGTTATCATTTATAACTCTGCAGGTTTGTGAATTGCAGTGCCCCTGAGCTCCATTTTTCAACTCGCTTTTTTGGGAGCTGGCCGCAAAAGCGCAGGATGGCCTCAGGCCCTATTTTGGTTCCGGGCGGCAGGCTGAGCCTTTGGTTAATTCTTCTTCCTGATGGGAAAATAGAGTGACCTGTGCCTGTCCCAACACCTAGAGCTAGTCTCTCATTGGCTCCCCCTCTTCCCGTTCATCCTCAGGACAAATTGAAAGCTGTACGGAACAGGAGGTTAAAGGTGCTGATTCTCCAAGGAGGGAGATTGCTAGTAAAGCGGCTGGAATGGCGAACCCGAGCACAAGGAGATGAGAAATTAGGTGCGTTTTAGAAACCTTTCCCGGTCACACGGTCTACCACCTTCTGGGTTTCTCATGCATGTTTTCGATGTAGGAAGATGCCCTTGACCCTGGACATTTGGGACCCATGGGATGGGTAACAGGCAGTAGTACTTTAAAGGCTCTGCGTTTGCTCCCCCAACCTCACCAAATCTCTCAGCCCCGAAAGTATCCACCCTTACGTCTAATCCAGCTGTGGGTCTAGATATGGTCAATCCATGTGGCATCACAGACCCTGAACGAATTTTGTAAGAATTTCTCTCTCTTTCACTGTCTTTGTTTCACGGGTTTTTAAAATTAATTTATTTTTATAATGGGGTTTAGCTGCTTTTCACGGCTGTGTTTATGCCGCTTTACACCCACTTGACTCACATCCAGAGAGATATCAATACATAGGTTTTAAGATTCTTACTAGTCAGATATATTCTTGTGCGGTGAATAAGGGGTGTTGAGTCCAGTTCACTGAGCAAGGAGTAGGTCTTTCTATTACATATTGGGTTTATGGAACGGTATCTGAGCTAATTTGAAACCCTTGTTTTATGCATCACCCCACCTCACCTTTCCCTTTAAGCAGCCATAGTGTGTTTTCTAAACGTGTGACTCTGTTCTGTTTTGTAATTCAGTTCAAGTGTAGCGGTTTTTACATTCCCTCTATAAGTGATAGCTTATGATAAGTGTCTTTTTCTGTGTGACTTATTTCACTTAGAATCGTCTTACCTAAATCCACTCATCATGCTGCTACTAGCCTTATGACATTGATTTTATGGCTGAGTGATATTCCATTGTACATAAGGACCACCAATTCTTTATCCATTTTTCTCTTTCCTGGGATATTTAAGGTGTCATGAAGTGGAGGTTCTTGTCAACCGAGCAGCCCTAAACTTGGGGTGCCTGTGTCTTGCTGATTTTTAGTTTTCCCAATTTATACGCCCGTGAGTGGAAGTGACCTATGCGCTCTAAGCTGTGTTTTTTCGATGTTTCAGGACACACCGTACACTTCTCCAGAGTGGCTGTTGGCAATTTACATCCCGCCCATCAGCGTAGCAAAGCTCTCATTTCTCCATGGCCTGTCCTGCATTTCTGGTTTTGACACTTTTTTCAGCATGGCCCTTTTGACCGATGGGAAGCGAGACTTCTTTGTAGCGCTGATTTGCCTTTCCAGGTTGCTTGGTTGGCCAAAAAGGGCGTATGCGTTTTTTCCTGAATATATTCAGGAAAAAACGCATACGCCCTTTTTGGCCAAGGGCATCATTGTCGACGTTTTGCCGCTTTTCATGGGCTTTAAAGGCGATTCGAATCTACCTCCTGAAATCTGTTTCGTGCAATTCTGCCTTGCTTTCAAATCCTCTTCGTTGCCTTCCCTCAATATATTTGAGGACGAGAATTATCATTTATAACTCTGCAGGTTTGAGAATTGCAGTGCCCCTGAGCTCCATTTTTCAACTCGCTTTTTTGGGAGCTGGCCGCAAAAGCGCAGGATGGCCTCAGGCCCTATTTTTGTTCCGGGCGGCAGGCTGAGACTGTGGTTAATTCTTCTTCCTAATGGGAAAATAGAGTGACCTGTGCCTGTCCCAACACCTAGAGCTAGTCTCTCATTGGCTCCCCCTCTTCCCGTTCATCCTCAGGACAAATTGAAAGTTGTACAGAACAGGAGGTTAAAGGTGCTGATTCTCCAAGGAGGGAGATTGCTAGTAAAGCGGCTGGAATGGCGAACCCGAGCACAAGGAGATTAGAAATGGGGTGCGTTTTAGAAAACTTTCCCGGTCACACGGTCTACCACCTTCTGGGTTTCTCATGCATGTTTTTGATGTAGGAAGATGCCCTTGAACCTGGAGATTTGGGACCCATGGGATGGGTAACAGGCAGTAGTACTTTAAAGGCTCTGCGTTTGCTCCCCCAACCTCACCAAATCTCTCAGCCCTGAGAGTATCCAACCTTACGTCTCATCCAGCTGTGGGTCTAGATATGGTCAATCCAGGTGGCATCACAACCCCTGAACGAATTTTGTATGAATTTCTCTCTCTTTCACTGTCTTTGTTTCACGGGTTTTTAAAATTAATTTATTTTTATAATGGGGTTTAGCTGCTTTTCACGGCTGTGTTTATGCCGCTTTACACCCACTTGACTCACATCCAGAGAGATATCAATACATAGGTTTTAAGATTCTTACTAGTCAGATATATTCTTGTGCGGTGAATAAGGGGTGTTGAGTCCAGTTCACTGAGCAAGGAGTAGGTCTTTCTATTACATATTGGGTTTATGGAACGGTATCTGAGCTAACTTGAAACCCTTGTTTTATGCATCACCCCACCTCACCTTTCCCGTTAAGCAGCCATAGTGTGTTTTCTAAACGTGTGACTCTGTTCTGTTTTGTAATTCAGTTCAAGTGTAGCGGTTTTTACATTCCCTCTATAAGTGATAGCTTATGATAAGTGTCTTTTTCTGTGTGACTTATTTCACTTAGAATCGTCTTACCTAAATCCACTCATCATGCTGCTACTAGCCTTATGACATTGATTTTATGGCTGAGTGATATTCCATTGTACATAAGGACCACCAATTCTTTATCCATTTTTCTCTTTCCTGGGATATTTAAGGTGTCATGAAGTGGAGGTTCTTGTCAACCGAGCAGCCCTAAACTTGGGGTGCCTGTGTCTTGCTGATTTTTAGTTTTCCCAATTTATACGCCCGTGAGTGGAAGTGACCTATGCGCTCTAAGCTGTGTTTTTTCGATGTTTCAGGACACACCGTACACTTCTCCAGAGTGGCTGTTGGCAATTTACATCCCGCCCATCAGCGTAGCAAAGCTCTCATTTCTCCATGGCCTGTCCTGCATTTCTGGTTTTGACACTTTTTTCAGCATGGCCCTTTTGACCGATGGGAAGCGAGACTTCTTTGTAGCGCTGATTTGCCTTTCCAGGTTGCTTGGTTGGCCAAAAAGGGCGTATGCGTTTTTTCCTGAATATATTCAGGAAAAAACGCATACGCCCTTTTTGGCCAAGGGCATCATTGTCGACGTTTTGCCGCTTTTCATGTGCTTTAAAGGCGATTCGAATCTACCTCCTGAAATCTGTTTCGTGCAATTCTGCCTTGCTTTCAAATCCTCTTCGTTGCCTTCCCTCAATATATTTGAGGACGAGAATTATCATTTATAACTCTGCAGGTTTGAGAATTGCAGTGCCCCTGAGCTCCATTTTTCAACTCGCTTTTTTGGGAGCTGGCCGCAAAAGCGCAGGATGGCCTCAGGCCCTATTTTTGTTCCGGGCGGCAGGCTGAGACTGTGGTTAATTCTTCTTCCTAATGGGAAAATAGAGTGACCTGTGCCTGTCCCAACACCTAGAGCTAGTCTCTCATTGGCTCCCCCTCTTCCCGTTCATCCTCAGGACAAATTGAAAGTTGTACAGAACAGGAGGTTAAAGGTGCTGATTCTCCAAGGAGGGAGATTGCTAGTAAAGCGGCTGGAATGGCGAACCCGAGCACAAGGAGATTAGAAATGGGGTGCGTTTTAGAAACCTTTCCCGGTCACACGGTCTACCACCTTCTGGGTTTCTCATGCATGTTTTTGATGTAGGAAGATGCCCTTGAACCTGGAGATTTGGGACCCATGGGATGGGTAACAGGCAGTAGTACTTTAAAGGCTCTGCGTTTGCTCCCCCAACCTCACCAAATCTCTCAGCCCTGAGAGTATCCACCCTTACGTCTCATCCAGCTGTGGGTCTAGATATGGTCAATCCAGGTGGCATCACAACCCCTGAACGAATTTTGTATGAATTTCTCTCTCTTTCACTGTCTTTGTTTCATGGGTTTTTAAAATTAATTTATTTTTATAATGGGGTTTAGCTGCTTTTCACGGCTGTGTTTATGCCGCTTTACACCCACTTGACTCACATCCAGAGAGATATCAATACATAGGTTTTAAGATTCTTACTAGTCAGATATATTCTTGTGCGGTGAATAAGGGGTGTTGAGTCCAGTTCACTGAGCAAGGAGTAGGTCTTTCTATTACATATTGGGTTTATGGAACGGTATCTGAGCTAACTTGAAACCCTTGTTTTATGCATCACCCCACCTCACCTTTCCCGTTAAGCAGCCATAGTGTGTTTTCTAAACGTGTGACTCTGTTCTGTTTTGTAATTCAGTTCAAGTGTAGCGGTTTTTACATTCCCTCTATAAGTGATAGCTTATGATAAGTGTCTTTTTCTGTGTGACTTATTTCACTTAGAATCGTCTTACCTAAATCCACTCATCATGCTGCTACTAGCCTTATGACATTGATTTTATTGCTGAGTGATATTCCATTGTACATAAGGACCACCAATTCTTTATCCATTTTTCTCTTTCCTGGGATATTTAAGGTGTCATGAAGTGGAGGTTGTTGTCAACCGAGCAGCCCTAAACTTTGGGGTGCCTGTGTCTTGCTGATTTTTAGTTTTCCCAATTTATACGCCAATGAGTGGATGTGCCCTATGCGCACTAAGCTGTGTTTTTTCGATGTTTCAGGACACACCGTACACTTCTCCAGAGTGGCTGTTGGCAATTTACATCCCGCCCATCAGCGTAGCAAGGCTCCCATTTCTCCATGGCCTGTCCTGCATTTCTGGTTTTGACACTTTTTTCAGGATGGCCCTTTTGACCCATGGGAAGCGAGACTTCTTTGTAGCGCTGATTTGCCTTTCCAGGTTGCTTGGTTGGCCAAAAAGGGCGTATGCGTTTTTTCCTGAATATATTCAGGAAAAAACGCATACGCCCTTTTTGGCCAAGGGCATCATTGTCGCCGTTTTGCTGCTTTTCATGTGCTTTAAAGGCGATTCGAATCTACCTCCTGAAATCTGTTTCCTGCAATTCTGCCTTGCTTTCAAATCCTCTTCGTTGCCTTCCCTCAATATATTTGTGGATGGGAGTTATCATTTATAACTCTGCAGGTTTGTGAATTGCAGTGCCCCTGAGCTCCATTTTTCAACTCGCTTTTTTGGGAGCTGGCCGCAAAAGCGCAGGATGGCCTCAGGCCCTATTTTGGTTCCGGGCGGCAGGCTGAGCCTGTGGTTAATTCTTCTTCCTGATGGGAAAATAGAGTGACCTGTGCCTGTCCCAACACCTAGAGCTAGTCTCTCATTGGCTCCCCCTCTTCCCGTTCATCCTCAGGACAAATTGAAAGCTGTACGGAACAGGAGGTTAAAGGTGCTGATTCTCCAAGGAGGGAGATTGCTAGTAAAGCGGCTGGAATGGCGAACCCGAGCACAAGGAGATGAGAAATGAGGTGCGTTTTAGAAACCTTTCCCGGTCACACGGTCTACCACCTTCTGGGTTTCTCATGCATGTTTTCGATGTAGGAAGATGCCCTTGACCCTGGACATTTGGGACCCATGGGATGGGTAACAGGCAGTAGTACTTTAAAGGCTCTGCGTTTGCTCCCCCAACCTCACCAAATCTCTCAGCCCCGAAAGTATCCACCCTTACGTCTAATCCAGCTGTGGGTCTAGATATGGTCAATCCAGGTGGCATCACAGCCCCTGAACGAATTTTGTAAGAATTTCTCTCTCTTTCACTGTCTTTGTTTCACGGGTTTTTAAAATTAATTTATTTTTATAATGGGGTTTAGCTGCTTTTCACGGCTGTGTTTATGCCGCTTTACACCCACTTGACTCACATCCAGAGAGATATCAATACATAGGTTTTAAGATTCTTACTAGTCAGATATATTCTTGTGCGGTGAATAAGGGGTGTTGAGTCCAGTTCACTGAGCAAGGAGTAGGTCTTTCTATTACATATTGGGTTTATGGAACGGTATCTGAGCTAATTTGAAACCCTTGTTTTATGCATCACCCCACCTCACCTTTCCCGTTAAGCAGCCATAGTGTGTTTTCTAAACGTGTGACTCTGTTCTGTTTTGTAATTCAGTTCAAGTGTAGCGGTTTTTACATTCCCTCTATAAGTGATAGCTTATGATAAGTGTCTTTTTCTGTGTGACTTATTTCACTTAGAATCGTCTTACCTAAATCCACTCATCATGCTGCTACTAGCCTTATGACATTGATTTTATGGCTGAGTGATATTCCATTGTACATAAGGACCACCAATTCTTTATCCATTTTTCTCTTTCCTGGGATATTTAAGGTGTCATGAAGTGGAGGTTCTTGTCAAACGAGCAGCCCTAAACTTGGGGTGCCTGTGTCTTGCTGATTTTTAGTTTTCCCAATTTATACGCCCGTGAGTGGAAGTGACCTATGCGCTCTAAGCTGTGTTTTTTCGATGTTTCAGGACACACCGTACACTTCTCCAGAGTGGCTGTTGGCAATTTACATCCCGCCCATCAGCGTAGCAAAGCTCTCATTTCTCCATGGCCTGTCCTGCATTTCTGGTTTTGACACTTTTTTCAGCATGGCCCTTTTGACCGATGGGAAGCGAGACTTCTTTGTAGCGCTGATTTGCCTTTCCAGGTTGCTTGGTTGGCCAAAAAGGGCGTATGCGTTTTTTCCTGAATATATTCAGGAAAAAACGCATACGCCCTTTTTGGCCAAGGGCATCATTGTCGACGTTTTACCGCTTTTCATGTGCTTTAAAGGCGATTCGAATCTACCTCCTGAAATCTGTTTCGTGCAATTCTGCCTTGCTTTCAAATCCTCTTCGTTGCCTTCCCTCAATATATTTGAGGACGAGAATTATCATTTATAACTCTGCAGGTTTGAGAATTGCAGTGCCCCTGAGCTCCATTTTTCAACTCGCTTTTTTGGGAGCTGGCCGCAAAAGCGCAGGATGGCCTCAGGCCCTATTTTGGTTCCGGGCGGCAGGCTGAGACTGTGGTTAATTCTTCTTCCTAATGGGAAAATAGAGTGACCTGTGCCTGTCCCAACACCTAGAGCTAGTCTCTCATTGGCTCCCCCTCTTCCCGTTCATCCTCAGGACAAATTGAAAGTTGTACAGAACAGGAGGTTAAAGGTGCTGATTCTCCAAGGAGGGAGATTGCTAGTAAAGCGGCTGGAATGGCGAACCCGAGCTCAAGGAGATTAGAAATGGGGTGCGTTTTAGAAACCTTTCCCGGTCACACGGTCTACCACCTTCTGGGTTTCTCATGCATGTTTTTGATGTAGGAAGATGCCCTTGAACCTGGAGATTTGGGACCCATGGGATGGGTAACAGGCAGTAGTACTTTAAAGGCTCTGCGTTTGCTCCCCCAACCTCACCAAATCTCTCAGCCCTGAGAGTATCCACCCTTACGTCTCATCCAGCTGTGGGTCTAGATATGGTCAATCCAGGTGGCATCACAACCCCTGAACGAATTTTGTATGAATTTCTCTCTCTTTCACTGTCTTTGTTTCACGGGTTTTTAAAATTAATTTATTTTTATAATGGGGTTTAGCTGCTTTTCACGGCTGTGTTTATGCCGCTTTACACCCACTTGACTCACATCCAGAGAGATATCAATACATAGGTTTTAAGATTCTTACTAGTCAGATATATTCTTGTGCGGTGAATAAGGGGTGTTGAGTCCAGTTCACTGAGCAAGGAGTAGGTCTTTCTATTACATATTGGGTTTATGGAACGGTATCTGAGCTAACTTGAAACCCTTGTTTTATGCATCACCCCACCTCACCTTTCCCGTTAAGCAGCCATAGTGTGCTTTCTAAACGTGTGACTCTGTTCTGTTTTGTAATTCAGTTCAAGTGTAGCGGTTTTTACATTCCCTCTATAAGTGATAGCTTATGATAAGTGTCTTTTTCTGTGTGACTTATTTCACTTAGAATCGTCTTACCTAAATCCACTCATCATGCTGCTACTAGCCTTATGACATTGATTTTATTGCTGAGTGATATTCCATTGTACATAAGGACCACCAATTCTTTATCCATTTTTCTCTTTCCTGGGATATTTAAGGTGTCATGAAGTGGAGGTTGTTGTCAACCGAGCAGCCCTAAACTTTGGGGTGCCTGTGTCTTGCTGATTTTTAGTTTTCCCAATTTATACGCCAATGAGTGGATGTGCCCTATGCGCACTAAGCTGTGTTTTTTCGATGTTTCAGGACACACCGTACACTTCTCCAGAGTGGCTGTTGGCAATTTACATCCCGCCCATCAGCGTAGCAAGGCTCCCATTTCTCCATGGCCTGTCCTGCATTTCTGGTTTTGACACTTTTTTCAGGATGGCCCTTTTGACCCATGGGAAGCGAGACTTCTTTGTAGCGCTGATTTGCCTTTCCAGGTTGCTTGGTTGGCCAAAAAGGGCGTATGCGTTTTTTCCTGAATATATTCAGGAAAAAACGCATACGCCCTTTTTGGCCAAGGGCATCATTGTCGCCGTTTTGCTGCTTTTCATGTGCTTTAAAGGCGATTCGAATCTACCTCCTGAAATCTGTTTCCTGCAATTCTGCCTTGCTTTCAAATCCTCTTCGTTGCCTTCCCTCAATATATTTGTGGATGGGAGTTATCATTTATAACTCTGCAGGTTTGTGAATTGCAGTGCCCCTGAGCTCCATTTTTCAACTCGCTTTTTTGGGAGCTGGCCGCAAAAGCGCAGGATGGCCTCAGGCCCTATTTTGGTTCCGGGCGGCAGGCTGAGCCTGTGGTTAATTCTTCTTCCTGATGGGAAAATAGAGTGACCTGTGCCTGTCCCAACACCTAGAGCTAGTCTCTCATTGGCTCCCCCTCTTCCCGTTCATCCTCAGGACAAATTGAAAGCTGTACGGAACAAGAGGTTAAAGGTGCTGATTCTCCAAGGAGGGAGATTGCTAGTAAAGCGGCTGGAATGGCGAACCCGAGCACAAGGAGATGAGAAATGAGGTGCGTTTTAGAAACCTTTCCCGGTCACACGGTCTACCACCTTCTGGGTTTCTCATGCATGTTTTCGATGTAGGAAGATGCCCTAGACCCTGGACATTTGGGACCCATGGGATGGGTAACAGGCAGTAGTACTTTAAAGGCTCTGCGTTTGCTCCCCCAACCTCACCAAATCTCTCAGCCCCGAAAGTATCCACCCTTACGTCTAATCCAGCTGTGGGTCTAGATATGGTCAATCCAGGTGGCATCACAGCCCCTGAACGAATTTTGTAAGAATTTCTCTCTCTTTCACTGTCTTTGTTTCACGGGTTTTTAAAATTAATTTATTTTTATAATGGGGTTTAGCTGCTTTTCACGGCTGTGTTTATGCCGCTTTACACCCACTTGACTCACATCCAGAGAGATATCAATACATAGGTTTTAAGATTCTTACTAGTCAGATATATTCTTGTGCGGTGAATAAGGGGTGTTGAGTCCAGTTCACTGAGCAAGGAGTAGGTCTTTCTATTACATATTGGGTTTATGGAACGGTATCTGAGCTAATTTGAAACCCTTGTTTTATGCATCACCCCACCTCACCTTTCCCGTTAAGCAGCCATAGTGTGTTTTCTAAACGTGTGACTCTGTTCTGTTTTGTAATTCAGTTCAAGTGTAGCGGTTTTTACATTCCCTCTATAAGTGATAGCTTATGATAAGTGTCTTTTTCTGTGTGACTTATTTCACTTAGAATCGTCTTACCTAAATCCACTCATCATGCTGCTACTAGCCTTATGACATTGATTTTATGGCTGAGTGATATTCCATTGTACATAAGGACCACCAATTCTTTATCCATTTTTCTCTTTCCTGGGATATTTAAGGTGTCATGAAGTGGAGGTTCTTGTCAACCGAGCAGCCCTAAACTTGGGGTGCCTGTGTCTTGCTGATTTTTAGTTTTCCCAATTTATACGCCCGTGAGTGGAAGTGACCTATGCGCTCTAAGCTGTGTTTTTTCGATGTTTCAGGACACACCGTACACTTCTCCAGAGTGGCTGTTGGCAATTTACATCCCGCCCATCAGCGTAGCAAAGCTCTCATTTCTCCATGGCCTGTCCTGCATTTCTGGTTTTGACACTTTTTTCAGGATGGCCCTTTTGACCCATGGGAAGCGAGACTTCTTTGTAGCGCTGATTTGCCTTTCCAGGTTGCTTGGTTGGCCAAAAAGGGCGTATGCGTTTTTTCCTGAATATATTCAGGAAAAAACGCATACGCCCTTTTTGGCCAAGGGCATCATTGTCGCCGTTTTGCTGCTTTTCATGTGCTTTAAAGGCGATTCGAATCTACCTCCTGAAATCTGTTTCCTGCAATTCTGCCTTGCTTTCAAATCCTCTTCGTTGCCTTCCCTCAATATATTTGTGGATGGGAGTTATCATTTATAACTCTGCAGGTTTGTGAATTGCAGTGCCCCTGAGCTCCATTTTTCAACTCGCTTTTTTGGGAGCTGGCCGCAAAAGCGCAGGATGGCCTCAGGCCCTATTTTGGTTCCGGGCGGCAGGCTGAGCCTGTGGTTAATTCTTCTTCCTGATGGGAAAATAGAGTGACCTGTGCCTGTCCTAACACCTAGAGCTAGTCTCTCATTGGCTCCCCCTCTTCCCGTTCATCCTCAGGACAAATTGAAAGCTGTACGGAACAGGAGGTTAAAGGTGCTGATTCTCCAAGGAGGGAGATTGCTAGTAAAGCGGCTGGAATGGCGAACCCGAGCACAAGGAGATGAGAAATGAGGTGCGTTTTAGAAACCTTTCCCGGTCACACGGTCTACCACCTTCTGGGTTTCTCATGCATGTTTTCGATGTAGGAAGATGCCCTTGACCCTGGATATTTGGGACCCATGGGATGGGTAACAGGCAGTAGTACTTTAAAGGCTCTGCGTTTGCTCCCCCAACCTCACCAAATCTCTCAGCCCCGAAAGTATCCACCCTTACGTCTAATCCAGCTGTGGGTCTAGATATGGTCAATCCAGGTGGCATCACAGCCCCAGAACGAATTTTGTAAGAATTTCTCTCTCTTTCACTGTCTTTGTTTCACGGGTTTTTAAAATTAATTTATTTTTATAATGGGGTTTAGCTGCTTTTCACGGCTGTGTTTATGCCGCTTTACACCCACTTGACTCACATCCAGAGAGATATCAATACATAGGTTTTAAGATTCTTACTAGTCAGATATATTCTTGTGCGGTGAATAAGGGGTGTTGAGTCCAGTTCACTGAGCAAGGAGTAGGTCTTTCTATTACATATTGGGTTTATGGAACGGTATCTGAGCTAATTTGAAACCCTTGTTTTATGCATCACCCCACCTCACCTTTCCCGTTAAGCAGCCATAGTGTGTTTTCTAAACGTGTGACTCTGTTCTGTTTTGTAATTCAGTTCAAGTGTAGCGGTTTTTACATTCCCTCTATAAGTGATAGCTTATGATAAGTGTCTTTTTCTGTGTGACTTATTTCACTTAGAATCGTCTTACCTAAATCCACTCATCATGCTGCTACTAGCCTTATGACATTGATTTTATGGCTGAGTGATATTCCATTGTACATAAGGACCACCAATTCTTTATCCATTTTTCTCTTTCCTGGGATATTTAAGGTGTCATGAAGTGGAGGTTCTTGTCAACCGAGCAGCCCTAAACTTGGGGTGCCTGTGTCTTGCTGATTTTTAGTTTTCCCAATTTATACGCCCGTGAGTGGAAGTGACCTATGCGCTCTAAGCTGTGTTTTTTCGATGTTTCAGGACACACCGTACACTTCTCCAGAGTGGCTGTTGGCAATTTACATCCCGCCCATCAGCGTAGCAAAGCTCTCATTTCTCCATGGCCTGTCCTGCATTTCTGGTTTTGACACTTTTTTCAGCATGGCCCTTTTGACCGATGGGAAGCGAGACTTCTTTGTAGCGCTGATTTGCCTTTCCAGGTTGCTTGGTTGGCCAAAAAGGGCGTATGCGTTTTTTCCTGAATATATTCAGGAAAAAACGCATACGCCCTTTTTGGCCAAGGGCATCATTGTCGACGTTTTGCCGCTTTTCATGTGCTTTAAAGGCGATTCGAATCTACCTCCTGAAATCTGTTTCGTGCAATTCTGCCTTGCTTTCAAATCCTCTTCGTTGCCTTCCCTCAATATATTTGAGGACGAGAATTATCATTTATAACTCTGCAGGTTTGAGAATTGCAGTGCCCCTGAGCTCCATTTTTCAACTCGCTTTTTTGGGAGCTGGCCGCAAAAGCGCAGGATGGCCTCAGGCCCTATTTTTGTTCCGGGCGGCAGGCTGAGACTGTGGTTAATTCTTCTTCCTAATGGGAAAATAGAGTGACCTGAGCCTGTCCCAACACCTAGAGCTAGTCTCTCATTGGCTCCCCCTCTTCCCGTTCATCCTCAGGACAAATTGAAAGTTGTACAGAACAGGAGGTTAAAGGTGCTGATTCTCCAAGGAGGGAGATTGCTAGTAAAGAGGCTGGAATGGCGAACCCGAGCACAAGGAGATTAGAAATGGGGTGCGTTTTAGAAACCTTTCCCGGTCACACGGTCTACCACCTTCTGGGTTTCTCATGCATGTTTTTGATGTAGGAAGATGCCCTTGACCCTGGAGATTTGGGACCCATGGGATGGGTAACAGGCAGTAGTACTTTAAAGGCTCTGCGTTTGCTCCCCCAACCTCACCAAATCTCTCAGCCCTGAGAGTATCCACCCTTACGTCTCATCCAGCTGTGGGTCTAGATATGGTCAATCCAGGTGGCATCACAACCCCTGAACGAATTTTGTATGAATTTCTCTCTCTTTCACTGTCTTTGTTTCACGGGTTTTTAAAATTAATTTATTTTTATAATGGGGTTTAGCTGCTTTTCACGGCTGTGTTTATGCCGCTTTACACCCACTTGACTCACATCCAGAGAGATATCAATACATAGGTTTTAAGATTCTTACTAGTCAGATATATTCTTGTGCGGTGAATAAGGGGTGTTGAGTCCAGTTCACTGAGCAAGGAGTAGGTCTTTCTATTACATATTGGGTTTATGGAACGGTATCTGAGCTAACTTGAAACCCTTGTTTTATGCATCACCCCACCTCACCTTTCCCGTTAAGCAGCCATAGTGTGTTTTCTAAACGTGTGACTCTGTTCTGTTTTGTAATTCAGTTCAAGTGTAGCGGTTTTTACATTCCCTCTATAAGTGATAGCTTATGATAAGTGTCTTTTTCTGTGTGACTTATTTCACTTAGAATCGTCTTACCTAAATCCACTCATCATGCTGCTACTAGCCTTATGACATTGATTTTATTGCTGAGTGATATTCCATTGTACATAAGGACCACCAATTCTTTATCCATTTTTCTCTTTCCTGGGATATTTAAGGTGTCATGAAGTGGAGGTTGTTGTCAACCGAGCAGCCCTAAACTTTGGGGTGCCTGTGTCTTGCTGATTTTTAGTTTTCCCAATTTATACGCCAATGAGTGGATGTGCCCTATGCGCACTAAGCTGTGTTTTTTCGATGTTTCAGGACACACCGTACACTTCTCCAGAGTGGCTGTTGGCAATTTACATCCCGCCCATCAGCGTAGCAAGGCTCCCATTTCTCCATGGCCTGTCCTGCATTTCTGGTTTTGACACTTTTTTCAGGATGGCCCTTTTGACCCATGGGAAGCGAGACTTCTTTGTAGCGCTGATTTGCCTTTCCAGGTTGCTTGGTTGGCCAAAAAGGGCGTATGCGTTTTTTCCTGAATATATTCAGGAAAAAACGCATACGCCCTTTTTGGCCAAGGGCATCATTGTCGCCGTTTTGCTGCTTTTCATGTGCTTTAAAGGCGATTCGAATCTACCTCCTGAAATCTGTTTCCTGCAATTCTGCCTTGCTTTCAAATCCTCTTCGTTGCCTTCCCTCAATATATTTGTGGATGGGAGTTATCATTTATAACTCTGCAGGTTTGTGAATTGCAGTGCCCCTGAGCTCCATTTTTCAACTCGCTTTTTTGGGAGCTGGCCGCAAAAGCGCAGGATGGCCTCAGGCCCTATTTTGGTTCCGGGCGGCAGGCTGAGCCTGTGGTTAATTCTTCTTCCTGATGGGAAAATAGAGTGACCTGTGCCTGTCCTAACACCTAGAGCTAGTCTCTCATTGGCTCCCCCTCTTCCCGTTCATCCTCAGGACAAATTGAAAGCTGTACGGAACAGGAGGTTAAAGGTGCTGATTCTCCAAGGAGGGAGATTGCTAGTAAAGCGGCTGGAATGGCGAACCCGAGCACAAGGAGATGAGAAATGAGGTGCGTTTTAGAAACCTTTCCCGGTCACACGGTCTACCACCTTCTGGGTTTCTCATGCATGTTTTCGATGTAGGAAGATGCCCTTGACCCTGGATATTTGGGACCCATGGGATGGGTAACAGGCAGTAGTACTTTAAAGGCTCTGCGTTTGCTCCCCCAACCTCACCAAATCTCTCAGCCCCGAAAGTATCCACCCTTACGTCTAATCCAGCTGTGGGTCTAGATATGGTCAATCCAGGTGGCATCACAGCCCCAGAACGAATTTTGTAAGAATTTCTCTCTCTTTCACTGTCTTTGTTTCACGGGTTTTTAAAATTAATTTATTTTTATAATGGGGTTTAGCTGCTTTTCACGGCTGTGTTTATGCCGCTTTACACCCACTTGACTCACATCCAGAGAGATATCAATACATAGGTTTTAAGATTCTTACTAGTCAGATATATTCTTGTGCGGTGAATAAGGGGTGTTGAGTCCAGTTCACTGAGCAAGGAGTAGGTCTTTCTATTACATATTGGGTTTATGGAACGGTATCTGAGCTAATTTGAAACCCTTGTTTTATGCATCACCCCACCTCACCTTTCCCGTTAAGCAGCCATAGTGTGTTTTCTAAACGTGTGACTCTGTTCTGTTTTGTAATTCAGTTCAAGTGTAGCGGTTTTTACATTCCCTCTATAAGTGATAGCTTATGATAAGTGTCTTTTTCTGTGTGACTTATTTCACTTAGAATCGTCTTACCTAAATCCACTCATCATGCTGCTACTAGCCTTATGACATTGATTTTATGGCTGAGTGATATTCCATTGTACATAAGGACCACCAATTCTTTATCCATTTTTCTCTTTCCTGGGATATTTAAGGTGTCATGAAGTGGAGGTTCTTGTCAACCGAGCAGCCCTAAACTTGGGGTGCCTGTGTCTTGCTGATTTTTAGTTTTCCCAATTTATACGCCCGTGAGTGGAAGTGACCTATGCGCTCTAAGCTGTGTTTTTTCGATGTTTCAGGACACACCGTACACTTCTCCAGAGTGGCTGTTGGCAATTTACATCCCGCCCATCAGCGTAGCAAAGCTCTCATTTCTCCATGGCCTGTCCTGCATTTCTGGTTTTGACACTTTTTTCAGCATGGCCCTTTTGACCGATGGGAAGCGAGACTTCTTTGTAGCGCTGATTTGCCTTTCCAGGTTGCTTGGTTGGCCAAAAATGGCGTATGCGTTTTTACCTGAATATATTCAGGAAAAAACGCATACGCCCTTTTTGGCCAAGGGCATCATTGTCGACGTTTTGCCGCTTTTCATGTGCTTTAAAGGCGATTCGAATCTACCTCCTGAAATCTGTTTCGTGCAATTCTGCCTTGCTTTCAAATCCTCTTCGTTGCCTTCCCTCAATATATTTGAGGACGAGAATTATCATTTATAACTCTGCAGGTTTGAGAATTGCAGTGCCCCTGAGCTCCATTTTTCAACTCGCTTTTTTGGGAGCTGGCCGCAAAAGCGCAGGATGGCCTCAGGCCCTATTTTGGTTCCGGGCGGCATGCTGAGCCTGTGGTTAATTCTTCTTCCTGATGGGAAAATAGAGTGACCTGTGCCTGTCCCAACACCTAGAGCTAGTCTCTCATTGGCTCCCCCTCTTCCCGTTCATCCTCAGGACAAATTGAAAGCTGTACGGAACAGGAGGTTAAAGGTGCTGATTCTCCAAGGAGGGAGATTGCTAGTAAAGCGGCTGGAATGGCGAACCCGAGCACAAGGAGATGAGAAATGAGGTGCGTTTTAGAAACCTTTCCCGGTCACACGGTCTACCACCTTCTGGGTTTCTCATGCATGTTTTCGATGTAGGAAGATGCCCTTGACCCTGGACATTTGGGACCCATGGGATGGGTAACAGGCAGTAGTACTTTAAAGGCTCTGCGTTTGCTCCCCCAACCTCACCAAATCTCTCAGCCCTGAGAGTATCCACCCTTACGTCTCATCCAGCTGTGGGTCTAGATATGGTCAATCCAGGTGGCATCACAGCCCCTGAACGAATTTTGTATGAATTTCTCTCTCTTTCACTGTCTTTGTTTCACGGGTTTTTAAAATTAATTTATTTTTATAATGGGGTTTAGCTGCTTTTCACGGCTGTGTTTATGCCGCTTTACACCCACTTGACTCACATCCAGAGAGATATCAATACATAGGTTTTAAGATTCTTACTAGTCAGATATATTCTTGTGCGGTGAATAAGGGGTGTTGAGTCCAGTTCACTGAGCAAGGAGTAGGTCTTTCTATTACATATTGGGTTTATGGAACGGTATCTGAGCTAATTTGAAACCCTTGTTTTATGCATCACCCCACCTCACCTTTCCCGTTAAGCAGCCATAGTGTGTTTTCTAAACGTGTGACTCTGTTCTGTTTTGTAATTCAGTTCAAGTGTAGCGGTTTTTACATTCCCTCTATAAGTGATAGCTTATGATAAGTGTCTTTTTCTGTGTGACTTATTTCACTTAGAATCGTCTTACCTAAATCCACTCATCATGCTGCTACTAGCCTTATGACATTGATTTTATGGCTGAGTGATATTCCATTGTACATAAGGACCACCAATTCTTTATCCATTTTTCTCTTTCCTGGGATATTTAAGGTGTCATGAAGTGGAGGTTCTTGTCAACCGAGCAGCCCTAAACTTGGGGTGCCTGTGTCTTGCTGATTTTTAGTTTTCCCAATTTATACGCCCGTGAGTGGAAGTGACCTATGCGCTCTAAGCTGTGTTTTTTCGATGTTTCAGGACACACCGTACACTTCTCCAGAGTGGCTGTTGGCAATTTACATCCCGCCCATCAGCGTAGCAAAGCTCTCATTTCTCCATGGCCTGTAATGCATTTCTGGTTTTGACACTTTTTTCAGCATGGCCCTTTTGACCGATGGGAAGCGAGACTTCTTTGTAGCGCTGATTTGCCTTTCCAGGTTGCTTGGTTGGCCAAAAAGGGCGTATGCGTTTTTTCCTGAATATATTCAGGAAAAAACGCATACGCCCTTTTTGGCCAAGGGCATCATTGTCGACGTTTTGCCGCTTTTCATGTGCTTTAAAGGCGATTCGAATCTACCTCCTGAAATCTGTTTCGTGCAATTCTGCCTTGCTTTCAAATCCTCTTCGTTGCCTTCCCTCAATATATTTGAGGACGAGAATTATCATTTATAACTCTGCAGGTTTGAGAATTGCAGTGCCCCTGAGCTCCATTTTTCAACTCGCTTTTTTGGGAGCTGGCCGCAAAAGCGCAGGATGGCCTCAGGCCCTATTTTTGTTCCGGGCGGCAGGCTGAGACTGTGGTTAATTCTTCTTCCTAATGGGAAAATAGAGTGACCTGTGCCTGTCCCAACACCTAGAGCTAGTCTCTCATTGGCTCCCCCTCTTCCCGTTCATCCTCAGGACAAATTGAAAGTTGTACAGAACAGGAGGTTAAAGGTGCTGATTCTCCAAGGAGGGAGATTGCTAGTAAAGCGGCTGGAATGGCGAACCCGAGCACAAGGAGATTAGAAATGGGGTGCGTTTTAGAAACCTTTCCCGGTCACACGGTCTACCACCTTCTGGGTTTCTCATGCATGTTTTTGATGTAGGAAGATGCCCTTGACCCTGGAGATTTGGGACCCATGGGATGGGTAACAGGCAGTAGTACTTTAAAGGCTCTGCGTTTGCTCCCCCAACCTCACCAAATCTCTCAGCCCTGAGAGTATCCACCCTTACGTCTCATCCAGCTGTGGGTCTAGATATGGTCAATCCAGGTGGCATCACAACCCCTGAACGAATTTTGTATGAATTTCTCTCTCTTTCACTGTCTTTGTTTCACGGGTTTTTAAAATTAATTTATTTTTATAATGGGGTTTAGCTGCTTTTCACGGCTGTGTTTATGCCGCTTTACACCCACTTGACTCACATCCAGAGAGATATCAATACATAGGTTTTAAGATTCTTACTAGTCAGATATATTCTTGTGCGGTGAATAAGGGGTGTTGAGTCCAGTTCACTGAGCAAGGAGTAGGTCTTTCTATTACATATTGGGTTTATGGAACGGTATCTGAGCTAACTTGAAACCCTTGTTTTATGCATCACCCCACCTCACCTTTCCCGTTAAGCAGCCATAGTGTGTTTTCTAAACGTGTGACTCTGTTCTGTTTTGTAATTCAGTTCAAGTGTAGCGGTTTTTACATTCCCTCTATAAGTGATAGCTTATGATAAGTGTCTTTTTCTGTGTGACTTATTTCACTTAGGATCGTCTTACCTAAATCCACTCATCATGCTGCTACTAGCCTTATGACATTGATTTTATTGCTGAGTGATATTCCATTGTACATAAGGACCACCAATTCTTTATCCATTTTTCTCTTTCCTGGGATATTTAAGGTGTCATGAAGTGGAGGTTGTTGTCAACCGAGCAGCCCTAAACTTTGGGGTGCCTGTGTCTTGCTGATTTTTAGTTTTCCCAATTTATACGCCAATGAGTGGATGTGCCCTATGCGCACTAAGCTGTGTTTTTTCGATGTTTCAGGACACACCGTACACTTCTCCAGAGTGGCTGTTGGCAATTTACATCCCGCCCATCAGCGTAGCAAGGCTCCCATTTCTCCATGGCCTGTCCTGCATTTCTGGTTTTGACACTTTTTTCAGGATGGCCCTTTTGACCCATGGGAAGCGAGACTTCTTTGTAGCGCTGATTTGCCTTTCCAGGTTGCTTGGTTGGCCAAAAAGGGCGTATGCGTTTTTTCCTGAATATATTCAGGAAAAAACGCATACGCCCTTTTTGGCCAAGGGCATCATTGTCGCCGTTTTGCTGCTTTTCATGTGCTTTAAAGGCGATTCGAATCTACCTCCTGAAATCTGTTTCCTGCAATTCTGCCTTGCTTTCAAATCCTCTTTGTTGCCTTCCCTCAATATATTTGTGGATGGGAGTTATCATTTATAACTCTGCAGGTTTGTGAATTGCAGTGCCCCTGAGCTCCATTTTTCAACTCGCTTTTTTGGGAGCTGGCCGCAAAAGCGCAGGATGGCCTCAGGCCCTATTTTGGTTCCGGGCGGCAGGCTGAGCCTGTGGTTAATTCTTCTTCCTGATGGGAAAATAGAGTGACCTGTGCCTGTCCCAACACCTAGAGCTAGTCTCTCATTGGCTCCCCCTCTTCCCGTTCATCCTCAGGACAAATTGAAAGCTGTACGGAACAGGAGGTTAAAGGTGCTGATTCTCCAAGGAGGGAGATTGCTAGTAAAGCGGCTGGAATGGCGAACCCGAGCACAAGGAGATGAGAAATGAGGTGCGTTTTAGAAACCTTTCCCGGTCACACGGTCTACCACCTTCTGGGTTTCTCATGCATGTTTTCGATGTAGGAAGATGCCCTTGACCCTGGACATTTGGGACCCATGGGATGGGTAACAGGCAGTAGTACTTTAAAGGCTCTGCGTTTGCTCCCCCAACCTCACCAAATCTCTCAGCCCTGAGAGTATCCACCCTTACGTCTCATCCAGCTGTGGGTCTAGATATGGTCAATCCAGGTGGCATCACAGCCCCTGAACGAATTTTGTATGAATTTCTCTCTCTTTCACTGTCTTTGTTTCACGGGTTTTTAAAATTAATTTATTTTTATAATGGGGTTTAGCTGCTTTTCACGGCTGTGTTTATGCCGCTTTACACCCACTTGACTCACATCCAGAGAGATATCAATACATAGGTTTTAAGATTCTTACTAGTCAGATATATTCTTGTGCGGTGAATAAGGGGTGTTGAGTCCAGTTCACTGAGCAAGGAGTAGGTCTTTCTATTACATATTGGGTTTATGGAACGGTATCTGAGCTAATTTGAAACCCTTGTTTTATGCATCACCCCACCTCACCTTTCCCGTTAAGCAGCCATAGTGTGTTTTCTAAACGTGTGACTCTGTTCTGTTTTGTAATTCAGTTCAAGTGTAGCGGTTTTTACATTCCCTCTATAAGTGATAGCTTATGATAAGTGTCTTTTTCTGTGTGACTTATTTCACTTAGAATCGTCTTACCTAAATCCACTCATCATGCTGCTACTAGCCTTATGACATTGATTTTATGGCTGAGTGATATTCCATTGTACATAAGGACCACCAATTCTTTATCCATTTTTCTCTTTCCTGGGATATTTAAGGTGTCATGAAGTGGAGGTTCTTGTCAACCGAGCAGCCCTAAACTTGGGGTGCCTGTGTCTTGCTGATTTTTAGTTTTCCCAATTTATACGCCCGTGAGTGGAAGTGACCTATGCGCTCTAAGCTGTGTTTTTTCGATGTTTCAGGACACACCGTACACTTCTCCAGAGTGGCTGTTGGCAATTTACATCCCGCCCATCAGCGTAGCAAAGCTCTCATTTCTCCATGGCCTGTCCTGCATTTCTGGTTTTGCCACTTTTTTCAGCATGGCCCTTTTGACCGATGGGAAGCGAGACTTCTTTGTAGCGCTGATTTGCCTTTCCAGGTTGCTTGGTTGGCCAAAAAGGGCGTATGCGTTTTTTCCTGAATATATTCAGGAAAAAACGCATACGCCCTTTTTGGCCAAGGGCATCATTGTCGACGTTTTGCCGCTTTTCATGTGCTTTAAAGGCGATTCGAATCTACCTCCTGAAATCTGTTTCGTGCAATTCTGCCTTGCTTTCAAATCCTCTTCGTTGCCTTCCCTCAATATATTTGAGGACGAGAATTATCATTTATAACTCTGCAGGTTTGAGAATTGCAGTGCCCCTGAGC
Source organism: Balaenoptera physalus (assembly GCF_965194825.1). Lineage (NCBI taxonomy): Eukaryota > Metazoa > Chordata > Mammalia > Artiodactyla > Balaenopteridae > Balaenoptera > Balaenoptera physalus. The sequence goes on from NW_028125350.1 coordinate 79,152, forward strand.
TCCATTTTTCAACTCGCTTTTTTGGGAGCTGGCCGCAAAAGCGCAGGATGGCCTCAGGCCCTATTTTGGTTCCGGGCGGCATGCTGAGCCTGTGGTTAATTCTTCTTCCTGATGGGAAAATAGAGTGACCTGTGCCTGTCCCAACACCTAGAGCTAGTCTCTCATTGGCTCCCCCTCTTCCCGTTCATCCTCAGGACAAATTGAAAGCTGTACGGAACAGGAGGTTAAAGGTGCTGATTCTCCAAGGAGGGAGATTGCTAGTAAAGCGGCTGGAATGGCGAACCCGAGCACAAGGAGATGAGAAATGAGGTGCGTTTTAGAAACCTTTCCCGGTCACACGGTCTACCACCTTCTGGGTTTCTCATGCATGTTTTCGATGTAGGAAGATGCCCTTGACCCTGGACATTTGGGACCCATGGGATGGGTAACAGGCAGTAGTACTTTAAAGGCTCTGCGTTTGCTCCCCCAACCTCACCAAATCTCTCAGCCCTGAGAGTATCCACCCTTACGTCTCATCCAGCTGTGGGTCTAGATATGGTCAATCCAGGTGGCATCACAGCCCCTGAACGAATTTTGTATGAATTTCTCTCTCTTTCACTGTCTTTGTTTCACGGGTTTTTAAAATTAATTTATTTTTATAATGGGGTTTAGCTGCTTTTCACGGCTGTGTTTATGCCGCTTTACACCCACTTGACTCACATCCAGAGAGATATCAATACATAGGTTTTAAGATTCTTACTAGTCAGATATATTCTTGTGCGGTGAATAAGGGGTGTTGAGTCCAGTTCACTGAGCAAGGAGTAGGTCTTTCTATTACATATTGGGTTTATGGAACGGTATCTGAGCTAATTTGAAACCCTTGTTTTATGCATCACCCCACCTCACCTTTCCCGTTAAGCAGCCATAGTGTGTTTTCTAAACGTGTGACTCTGTTCTGTTTTGTAATTCAGTTCAAGTGTAGCGGTTTTTACATTCCCTCTATAAGTGATAGCTTATGATAAGTGTCTTTTTCTGTGTGACTTATTTCACTTAGAATCGTCTTACCTAAATCCACTCATCATGCTGCTACTAGCCTTATGACATTGATTTTATGGCTGAGTGATATTCCATTGTACATAAGGACCACCAATTCTTTATCCATTTTTCTCTTTCCTGGGATATTTAAGGTGTCATGAAGTGGAGGTTCTTGTCAACCGAGCAGCCCTAAACTTGGGGTGCCTGTGTCTTGCTGATTTTTAGTTTTCCCAATTTATACGCCCGTGAGTGGAAGTGACCTATGCGCTCTAAGCTGTGTTTTTTCGATGTTTCAGGACACACCGTACACTTCTCCAGAGTGGCTGTTGGCAATTTACATCCCGCCCATCAGCGTAGCAAAGCTCTCATTTCTCCATGGCCTGTAATGCATTTCTGGTTTTGACACTTTTTTCAGCATGGCCCTTTTGACCGATGGGAAGCGAGACTTCTTTGTAGCGCTGATTTGCCTTTCCAGGTTGCTTGGTTGGCCAAAAAGGGCGTATGCGTTTTTTCCTGAATATATTCAGGAAAAAACGCATACGCCCTTTTTGGCCAAGGGCATCATTGTCGACGTTTTGCCGCTTTTCATGTGCTTTAAAGGCGATTCGAATCTACCTCCTGAAATCTGTTTCGTGCAATTCTGCCTTGCTTTCAAATCCTCTTCGTTGCCTTCCCTCAATATATTTGAGGACGAGAATTATCATTTATAACTCTGCAGGTTTGAGAATTGCAGTGCCCCTGAGCTCCATTTTTCAACTCGCTTTTTTGGGAGCTGGCCGCAAAAGCGCAGGATGGCCTCAGGCCCTATTTTTGTTCCGGGCGGCAGGCTGAGACTGTGGTTAATTCTTCTTCCTAATGGGAAAATAGAGTGACCTGTGCCTGTCCCAACACCTAGAGCTAGTCTCTCATTGGCTCCCCCTCTTCCCGTTCATCCTCAGGACAAATTGAAAGTTGTACAGAACAGGAGGTTAAAGGTGCTGATTCTCCAAGGAGGGAGATTGCTAGTAAAGCGGCTGGAATGGCGAACCCGAGCACAAGGAGATTAGAAATGGGGTGCGTTTTAGAAACCTTTCCCGGTCACACGGTCTACCACCTTCTGGGTTTCTCATGCATGTTTTTGATGTAGGAAGATGCCCTTGACCCTGGAGATTTGGGACCCATGGGATGGGTAACAGGCAGTAGTACTTTAAAGGCTCTGCGTTTGCTCCCCCAACCTCACCAAATCTCTCAGCCCTGAGAGTATCCACCCTTACGTCTCATCCAGCTGTGGGTCTAGATATGGTCAATCCAGGTGGCATCACAACCCCTGAACGAATTTTGTATGAATTTCTCTCTCTTTCACTGTCTTTGTTTCACGGGTTTTTAAAATTAATTTATTTTTATAATGGGGTTTAGCTGCTTTTCACGGCTGTGTTTATGCCGCTTTACACCCACTTGACTCACATCCAGAGAGATATCAATACATAGGTTTTAAGATTCTTACTAGTCAGATATATTCTTGTGCGGTGAATAAGGGGTGTTGAGTCCAGTTCACTGAGCAAGGAGTAGGTCTTTCTATTACATATTGGGTTTATGGAACGGTATCTGAGCTAACTTGAAACCCTTGTTTTATGCATCACCCCACCTCACCTTTCCCGTTAAGCAGCCATAGTGTGTTTTCTAAACGTGTGACTCTGTTCTGTTTTGTAATTCAGTTCAAGTGTAGCGGTTTTTACATTCCCTCTATAAGTGATAGCTTATGATAAGTGTCTTTTTCTGTGTGACTTATTTCACTTAGGATCGTCTTACCTAAATCCACTCATCATGCTGCTACTAGCCTTATGACATTGATTTTATTGCTGAGTGATATTCCATTGTACATAAGGACCACCAATTCTTTATCCATTTTTCTCTTTCCTGGGATATTTAAGGTGTCATGAAGTGGAGGTTGTTGTCAACCGAGCAGCCCTAAACTTTGGGGTGCCTGTGTCTTGCTGATTTTTAGTTTTCCCAATTTATACGCCAATGAGTGGATGTGCCCTATGCGCACTAAGCTGTGTTTTTTCGATGTTTCAGGACACACCGTACACTTCTCCAGAGTGGCTGTTGGCAATTTACATCCCGCCCATCAGCGTAGCAAGGCTCCCATTTCTCCATGGCCTGTCCTGCATTTCTGGTTTTGACACTTTTTTCAGGATGGCCCTTTTGACCCATGGGAAGCGAGACTTCTTTGTAGCGCTGATTTGCCTTTCCAGGTTGCTTGGTTGGCCAAAAAGGGCGTATGCGTTTTTTCCTGAATATATTCAGGAAAAAACGCATACGCCCTTTTTGGCCAAGGGCATCATTGTCGCCGTTTTGCTGCTTTTCATGTGCTTTAAAGGCGATTCGAATCTACCTCCTGAAATCTGTTTCCTGCAATTCTGCCTTGCTTTCAAATCCTCTTTGTTGCCTTCCCTCAATATATTTGTGGATGGGAGTTATCATTTATAACTCTGCAGGTTTGTGAATTGCAGTGCCCCTGAGCTCCATTTTTCAACTCGCTTTTTTGGGAGCTGGCCGCAAAAGCGCAGGATGGCCTCAGGCCCTATTTTGGTTCCGGGCGGCAGGCTGAGCCTGTGGTTAATTCTTCTTCCTGATGGGAAAATAGAGTGACCTGTGCCTGTCCCAACACCTAGAGCTAGTCTCTCATTGGCTCCCCCTCTTCCCGTTCATCCTCAGGACAAATTGAAAGCTGTACGGAACAGGAGGTTAAAGGTGCTGATTCTCCAAGGAGGGAGATTGCTAGTAAAGCGGCTGGAATGGCGAACCCGAGCACAAGGAGATGAGAAATGAGGTGCGTTTTAGAAACCTTTCCCGGTCACACGGTCTACCACCTTCTGGGTTTCTCATGCATGTTTTCGATGTAGGAAGATGCCCTTGACCCTGGACATTTGGGACCCATGGGATGGGTAACAGGCAGTAGTACTTTAAAGGCTCTGCGTTTGCTCCCCCAACCTCACCAAATCTCTCAGCCCTGAGAGTATCCACCCTTACGTCTCATCCAGCTGTGGGTCTAGATATGGTCAATCCAGGTGGCATCACAACCCCTGAACGAATTTTGTATGAATTTCTCTCTCTTTCACTGTCTTTGTTTCACGGGTTTTTAAAATTAATTTATTTTTATAATGGGGTTTAGCTGCTTTTCACGGCTGTGTTTATGCCGCTTTACACCCACTTGACTCACATCCAGAGAGATATCAATACATAGGTTTTAAGATTCTTACTAGTCAGATATATTCTTGTGCGGTGAATAAGGGGTGTTGAGTCCAGTTCACTGAGCAAGGAGTAGGTCTTTCTATTACATATTGGGTTTATGGAACGGTATCTGAGCTAACTTGAAACCCTTGTTTTATGCATCACCCCACCTCACCTTTCCCGTTAAGCAGCCATAGTGTGTTTTCTAAACGTGTGACTCTGTTCTGTTTTGTAATTCAGTTCAAGTGTAGCGGTTTTTACATTCCCTCTATAAGTGATAGCTTATGATAAGTGTCTTTTTCTGTGTGACTTATTTCACTTAGAATCGTCTTACCTAAATCCACTCATCATGCTGCTACTAGCCTTATGACATTGATTTTATTGCTGAGTGATATTCCATTGTACATAAGGACCACCAATTCTTTATCCATTTTTCTCTTTCCTGGGATATTTAAGGTGTCATGAAGTGGAGGTTGTTGTCAACCGAGCAGCCCTAAACTTTGGGGTGCCTGTGTCTTGCTGATTTTTAGTTTTCCCAATTTATACGCCAATGAGTGGATGTGCCCTATGCGCACTAAGCTGTGTTTTTTCGATGTTTCAGGACACACCGTACACTTCTCCAGAGTGGCTGTTGGCAATTTACATCCCGCCCATCAGCGTAGCAAGGCTCCCATTTCTCCATGGCCTGTCCTGCATTTCTGGTTTTGACACTTTTTTCAGGATGGCCCTTTTGACCCATGGGAAGCGAGACTTCTTTGTAGCGCTGATTTGCCTTTCCAGGTTGCTTGGTTGGCCAAAAAGGGCGTATGCGTTTTTTCCTGAATATATTCAGGAAAAAACGCATACGCCCTTTTTGGCCAAGGGCATCATTGTCGCCGTTTTGCTGCTTTTCATGTGCTTTAAAGGCGATTCGAATCTACCTCCTGAAATCTGTTTCCTGCAATTCTGCCTTGCTTTCAAATCCTCTTCGTTGCCTTCCCTCAATATATTTGTGGATGGGAGTTATCATGTATAACTCTGCAGGTTTGTGAATTGCAGTGCCCCTGAGCTCCATTTTTCAACTCGCTTTTTTGGGAGCTGGCCGCAAAAGCGCAGGATGGCCTCAGGCCCTATTTTGGTTCCGGGCGGCAGGCTGAGCCTGTGGTTAATTCTTCTTCCTGATGGGAAAATAGAGTGACCTGTGCCTGTCCCAACACCTAGAGCTAGTCTCTCATTGGCTCCCCCTCTTCCCGTTCATCCTCAGGACAAATTGAAAGCTGTACGGAACAGGAGGTTAAAGGTGCTGATTCTCCAAGGAGGGAGATTGCTAGTAAAGCGGCTGGAATGGCGAACCCGAGCACTAGGAGATGAGAAATGAGGTGCGTTTTAGAAACCTTTCCCGGTCACACGGTCTACCACCTTCTGGGTTTCTCATGCATGTTTTCGATGTAGGAAGATGCCCTTGACCCTGGACATTTGGGACCCATGGGATGGGTAACAGGCAGTAGTACTTTAAAGGCTCTGCGTTTGCTCCCCCAACCTCACCAAATCTCTCAGCCCCGAAAGTATCCACCCTTACGTCTAATCCAGCTGTGGGTCTAGATATGGTCAATCCAGGTGGCATCACAGCCCCTGAACGAATTTTGTAAGAATTTCTCTCTCTTTCACTGTCTTTGTTTCACGGGTTTTTAAAATTAATTTATTTTTATAATGGGGTTTAGCTGCTTTTCACGGCTGTGTTTATGCCGCTTTACACCCACTTGACTCACATCCAGAGAGATATCAATACATAGGTTTTAAGATTCTTACTAGTCAGATATATTCTTGTGCGGTGAATAAGGGGTGTTGAGTCCAGTTCACTGAGCAAGGAGTAGGTCTTTCTATTACATATTGGGTTTATGGAACGGTATCTGAGCTAATTTGAAACCCTTGTTTTATGCATCACCCCACCTCACCTTTCCCGTTAAGCAGCCATAGTGTGTTTTCTAAACGTGTGACTCTGTTCTGTTTTGTAATTCAGTTCAAGTGTAGCGGTTTTTACATTCCCTCTATAAGTGATAGCTTATGATAAGTGTCTTTTTCTGTGTGACTTATTTCACTTAGAATCGTCTTACCTAAATCCACTCATCATGCTGCTACTAGCCTTATGACATTGATTTTATGGCTGAGTGATATTCCATTGTACATAAGGACCACCAATTCTTTATCCATTTTTCTCTTTCCTGGGATATTTAAGGTGTCATGAAGTGGAGGTTCTTGTCAACCGAGCAGCCCTAAACTTGGGGTGCCTGTGTCTTGCTGATTTTTAGTTTTCCCAATTTATACGCCCGTGAGTGGAAGTGACCTATGCGCTCTAAGCTGTGTTTTTTCGATGTTTCAGGACACACCGTACACTTCTCCAGAGTGGCTGTTGGCAATTTACATCCCGCCCATCAGCGTAGCAAAGCTCTCATTTCTCCATGGCCTGTCCTGCATTTCTGGTTTTGACACTTTTTTCAGCATGGCCCTTTTGACCGATGGGAAGCGAGACTTCTTTGTAGCGCTGATTTGCCTTTCCAGGTTGCTTGGTTGGCCAAAAAGGGCGTATGCGTTTTTTCCTGAATATATTCAGGAAAAAACGCATACGCCCTTTTTGGCCAAGGGCATCATTGTCGACGTTTTGCCGCTTTTCATGTGCTTTAAAGGCGATTCGAATCTACCTCCTGAAATCTGTTTCGTGCAATTCTGCCTTGCTTTCAAATCCTCTTCGTTGCCTTCCCTCAATATATTTGAGGACGAGAATTATCATTTATAACTCTGCAGGTTTGAGAATTGCAGTGCCCCTGAGCTCCATTTTTCAACTCGCTTTTTTGGGAGCTGGCCGCAAAAGCGCAGGATGGCCTCAGGCCCTATTTTTGTTCCGGGCGGCAGGCTGAGACTGTGGTTAATTCTTCTTCCTAATGGGAAAATAGAGTGACCTGTGCCTGTCCCAACACCTAGAGCTAGTCTCTCATTGGCTCCCCCTCTTCCCGTTCATCCTCAGGACAAATTGAAAGTTGTACAGAACAGGAGGTTAAAGGTGCTGATTCTCCAAGGAGGGAGATTGCTAGTAAAGCGGCTGGAATGGCGAACCCGAGCACAAGGAGATTAGAAATGGGGTGCGTTTTAGAAACCTTTCCCGGTCACACGGTCTACCACCTTCTGGGTTTCTCATGCATGTTTTTGATGTAGGAAGATGCCCTTGACCCTGGAGATTTGGGACCCATGGGATGGGTAACAGGCAGTAGTACTTTAAAGGCTCTGCGTTTGCTCCCCCAACCTCACCAAATCTCTCAGCCCTGAGAGTATCCACCCTTACGTCTCATCCAGCTGTGGGTCTAGATATGGTCAATCCAGGTGGCATCACAACCCCTGAACGAATTTTGTATGAATTTCTCTCTCTTTCACTGTCTTTGTTTCACGGGTTTTTAAAATTAATTTATTTTTATAATGGGGTTTAGCTGCTTTTCACGGCTGTGTTTATGCCGCTTTACACCCACTTGACTCACATCCAGAGAGATATCAATACATAGGTTTTAAGATTCTTACTAGTCAGATATATTCTTGTGCGGTGAATAAGGGGTGTTGAGTCCAGTTCACTGAGCAAGGAGTAGGTCTTTCTATTACATATTGGGTTTATGGAACGGTATCTGAGCTAACTTGAAACCCTTGTTTTATGCATCACCCCACCTCACCTTTCCCGTTAAGCAGCCATAGTGTGTTTTCTAAACGTGTGACTCTGTTCTGTTTTGTAATTCAGTTCAAGTGTAGCGGTTTTTACATTCCCTCTATAAGTGATAGCTTATGATAAGTGTCTTTTTCTGTGTGACTTATTTCACTTAGGATCGTCTTACCTAAATCCACTCATCATGCTGCTACTAGCCTTATGACATTGATTTTATTGCTGAGTGATATTCCATTGTACATAAGGACCACCAATTCTTTATCCATTTTTCTCTTTCCTGGGATATTTAAGGTGTCATGAAGTGGAGGTTGTTGTCAACCGAGCAGCCCTAAACTTTGGGGTGCCTGTGTCTTGCTGATTTTTAGTTTTCCCAATTTATACGCCAATGAGTGGATGTGCCCTATGCGCACTAAGCTGTGTTTTTTCGATGTTTCAGGACACACCGTACACTTCTCCAGAGTGGCTGTTGGCAATTTACATCCCGCCCATCAGCGTAGCAAGGCTCCCATTTCTCCATGGCCTGTCCTGCATTTCTGGTTTTGACACTTTTTTCAGGATGGCCCTTTTGACCCATGGGAAGCGAGACTTCTTTGTAGCGCTGATTTGCCTTTCCAGGTTGCTTGGTTGGCCAAAAAGGGCGTATGCGTTTTTTCCTGAATATATTCAGGAAAAAACGCATACGCCCTTTTTGGCCAAGGGCATCATTGTCGCCGTTTTGCTGCTTTTCATGTGCTTTAAAGGCGATTCGAATCTACCTCCTGAAATCTGTTTCCTGCAATTCTGCCTTGCTTTCAAATCCTCTTCGTTGCCTTCCCTCAATATATTTGTGGATGGGAGTTATCATTTATAACTCTGCAGGTTTGTGAATTGCAGTGCCCCTGAGCTCCATTTTTCAACTCGCTTTTTTGGGAGCTGGCCGCAAAAGCGCAGGATGGCCTCAGGCCCTATTTTGGTTCCGGGCGGCAGGCTGAGCCTGTGGTTAATTCTTCTTCCTGATGGGAAAATAGAGTGACCTGTGCCTGTCCCAACACCTAGAGCTAGTCTCTCATTGGCTCCCCCTCTTCCCGTTCATCCTCAGGACAAATTGAAAGCTGTACGGAACAGGAGGTTAAAGGTGCTGATTCTCCAAGGAGGGAGATTGCTAGTAAAGCGGCTGGAATGGCGAACCCGAGCACAAGGAGATGAGAAATGAGGTGCGTTTTAGAAACCTTTCCCGGTCACACGGTCTACCACCTTCTGGGTTTCTCATGCATGTTTTCGATGTAGGAAGATGCCCTTGACCCTGGACATTTGGGACCCATGGGATGGGTAACAGGCAGTAGTACTTTAAAGGCTCTGCGTTTGCTCCCCCAACCTCACCAAATCTCTCAGCCCCGAAAGTATCCACCCTTACGTCTAATCCAGCTGTGGGTCTAGATATGGTCAATCCAGGTGGCATCACAGCCCCTGAACGAATTTTGTAAGAATTTCTCTCTCTTTCACTGTCTTTGTTTCACGGGTTTTTAAAATTAATTTATTTTTATAATGGGGTTTAGCTGCTTTTCACGGCTGTGTTTATGCCGCTTTACACCCACTTGACTCACATCCAGAGAGATATCAATACATAGGTTTTAAGATTCTTACTAGTCAGATATATTCTTGTGCGGTGAATAAGGGGTGTTGAGTCCAGTTCACTGAGCAAGGAGTAGGTCTTTCTATTACATATTGGGTTTATGGAACGGTATCTGAGCTAATTTGAAACCCTTGTTTTATGCATCACCCCACCTCACCTTTCCCGTTAAGCAGCCATAGTGTGTTTTCTAAACGTGTGACTCTGTTCTGTTTTGTAATTCAGTTCAAGTGTAGCGGTTTTTACATTCCCTCTATAAGTGATAGCTTATGATAAGTGTCTTTTTCTGTGTGACTTATTTCACTTAGAATCGTCTTACCTAAATCCACTCATCATGCTGCTACTAGCCTTATGACATTGATTTTATGGCTGAGTGATATTCCATTGTACATAAGGACCACCAATTCTTTATCCATTTTTCTCTTTCCTGGGATATTTAAGGTGTCATGAAGTGGAGGTTCTTGTCAACCGAGCAGCCCTAAACTTGGGGTGCCTGTGTCTTGCTGATTTTTAGTTTTCCCAATTTATACGCCCGTGAGTGGAAGTGACCTATGCGCTCTAAGCTGTGTTTTTTCGATGTTTCAGGACACACCGTACACTTCTCCAGAGTGGCTGTTGGCAATTTACATCCCGCCCATCAGCGTAGCAAAGCTCTCATTTCTCCATGGCCTGTCCTGCATTTCTGGTTTTGACACTTTTTTCAGCATGGCCCTTTTGACCGATGGGAAGCGAGACTTCTTTGTAGCGCTGATTTGCCTTTCCAGGTTGCTTGGTTGGCCAAAAAGGGCGTATGCGTTTTTTCCTGAATATATTCAGGAAAAAACGCATACGCCCTTTTTGGCCAAGGGCATCATTGTCGACGTTTTGCCGCTTTTCATGTGCTTTAAAGGCGATTCGAATCTACCTCCTGAAATCTGTTTCGTGCAATTCTGCCTTGCTTTCAAATCCTCTTCGTTGCCTTCCCTCAATATATTTGAGGACGAGAATTATCATTTATAACTCTGCAGGTTTGAGAATTGCAGTGCCCCTGAGCTCCATTTTTCAACTCGCTTTTTTGGGAGCTGGCCGCAAAAGCGCAGGATGGCCTCAGGCCCTATTTTTGTTCCGGGCGGCAGGCTGAGACTGTGGTTAATTCTTCTTCCTAATGGGAAAATAGAGTGACCTGTGCCTGTCCCAACACCTAGAGCTAGTCTCTCATTGGCTCCCCCTCTTCCCGTTCATCCTCAGGACAAATTGAAAGTTGTACAGAACAGGAGGTTAAAGGTGCTGATTCTCCAAGGAGGGAGATTGCTAGTAAAGCGGCTGGAATGGCGAACCCGAGCACAAGGAGATTAGAAATGGGGTGCGTTTTAGAAACCTTTCCCGGTCACACGGTCTACCACCTTCTGGGTTTCTCATGCATGTTTTTGATGTAGGAAGATGCCCTTGACCCTGGAGATTTGGGACCCATGGGATGGGTAACAGGCAGTAGTACTTTAAAGGCTCTGCGTTTGCTCCCCCAACCTCACCAAATCTCTCAGCCCTGAGAGTATCCACCCTTACGTCTCATCCAGCTGTGGGTCTAGATATGGTCAATCCAGGTGGCATCACAACCCCTGAACGAATTTTGTATGAATTTCTCTCTCTTTCACTGTCTTTGTTTCACGGGTTTTTAAAATTAATTTATTTTTATAATGGGGTTTAGCTGCTTTTCACGGCTGTGTTTATGCCGCTTTACACCCACTTGACTCACATCCAGAGAGATATCAATACATAGGTTTTAAGATTCTTACTAGTCAGATATATTCTTGTGCGGTGAATAAGGGGTGTTGAGTCCAGTTCACTGAGCAAGGAGTAGGTCTTTCTATTACATATTGGGTTTATGGAACGGTATCTGAGCTAACTTGAAACCCTTGTTTTATGCATCACCCCACCTCACCTTTCCCGTTAAGCAGCCATAGTGTGTTTTCTAAACGTGTGACTCTGTTCTGTTTTGTAATTCAGTTCAAGTGTAGCGGTTTTTACATTCCCTCTATAAGTGATAGCTTATGATAAGTGTCTTTTTCTGTGTGACTTATTTCACTTAGGATCGTCTTACCTAAATCCACTCATCATGCTGCTACTAGCCTTATGACATTGATTTTATTGCTGAGTGATATTCCATTGTACATAAGGACCACCAATTCTTTATCCATTTTTCTCTTTCCTGGGATATTTAAGGTGTCATGAAGTGGAGGTTGTTGTCAACCGAGCAGCCCTAAACTTTGGGGTGCCTGTGTCTTGCTGATTTTTAGTTTTCCCAATTTATACGCCAATGAGTGGATGTGCCCTATGCGCACTAAGCTGTGTTTTTTCGATGTTTCAGGACACACCGTACACTTCTCCAGAGTGGCTGTTGGCAATTTACATCCCGCCCATCAGCGTAGCAAGGCTCCCATTTCTCCATGGCCTGTCCTGCATTTCTGGTTTTGACACTTTTTTCAGGATGGCCCTTTTGACCCATGGGAAGCGAGACTTCTTTGTAGCGCTGATTTGCCTTTCCAGGTTGCTTGGTTGGCCAAAAAGGGCGTATGCGTTTTTTCCTGAATATATTCAGGAAAAAACGCATACGCCCTTTTTGGCCAAGGGCATCATTGTCGCCGTTTTGCTGCTTTTCATGTGCTTTAAAGGCGATTCGAATCTACCTCCTGAAATCTGTTTCCTGCAATTCTGCCTTGCTTTCAAATCCTCTTTGTTGCCTTCCCTCAATATATTTGTGGATGGGAGTTATCATTTATAACTCTGCAGGTTTGTGAATTGCAGTGCCCCTGAGCTCCATTTTTCAACTCGCTTTTTTGGGAGCTGGCCGCAAAAGCGCAGGATGGCCTCAGGCCCTATTTTGGTTCCGGGCGGCAGGCTGAGCCTGTGGTTAATTCTTCTTCCTGATGGGAAAATAGAGTGACCTGTGCCTGTCCCAACACCTAGAGCTAGTCTCTCATTGGCTCCCCCTCTTCCCGTTCATCCTCAGGACAAATTGAAAGCTGTACGGAACAGGAGGTTAAAGGTGCTGATTCTCCAAGGAGGGAGATTGCTAGTAAAGCGGCTGGAATGGCGAACCCGAGCACAAGGAGATGAGAAATGAGGTGCGTTTTAGAAACCTTTCCCGGTCACACGGTCTACCACCTTCTGGGTTTCTCATGCATGTTTTCGATGTAGGAAGATGCCCTTGACCCTGGACATTTGGGACCCATGGGATGGGTAACAGGCAGTAGTACTTTAAAGGCTCTGCGTTTGCTCCCCCAACCTCACCAAATCTCTCAGCCCTGAGAGTATCCACCCTTACGTCTCATCCAGCTGTGGGTCTAGATATGGTCAATCCAGGTGGCATCACAGCCCCTGAACGAATTTTGTATGAATTTCTCTCTCTTTCACTGTCTTTGTTTCACGGGTTTTTAAAATTAATTTATTTTTATAATGGGGTTTAGCTGCTTTTCACGGCTGTGTTTATGCCGCTTTACACCCACTTGACTCACATCCAGAGAGATATCAATACATAGGTTTTAAGATTCTTACTAGTCAGATATATTCTTGTGCGGTGAATAAGGGGTGTTGAGTCCAGTTCACTGAGCAAGGAGTAGGTCTTTCTATTACATATTGGGTTTATGGAACGGTATCTGAGCTAATTTGAAACCCTTGTTTTATGCATCACCCCACCTCACCTTTCCCGTTAAGCAGCCATAGTGTGTTTTCTAAACGTGTGACTCTGTTCTGTTTTGTAATTCAGTTCAAGTGTAGCGGTTTTTACATTCCCTCTATAAGTGATAGCTTATGATAAGTGTCTTTTTCTGTGTGACTTATTTCACTTAGAATCGTCTTACCTAAATCCACTCATCATGCTGCTACTAGCCTTATGACATTGATTTTATGGCTGAGTGATATTCCATTGTACATAAGGACCACCAATTCTTTATCCATTTTTCTCTTTCCTGGGATATTTAAGGTGTCATGAAGTGGAGGTTCTTGTCAACCGAGCAGCCCTAAACTTGGGGTGCCTGTGTCTTGCTGATTTTTAGTTTTCCCAATTTATACGCCCGTGAGTGGAAGTGACCTATGCGCTCTAAGCTGTGTTTTTTCGATGTTTCAGGACACACCGTACACTTCTCCAGAGTGGCTGTTGGCAATTTACATCCCGCCCATCAGCGTAGCAAAGCTCTCATTTCTCCATGGCCTGTCCTGCATTTCTGGTTTTGCCACTTTTTTCAGCATGGCCCTTTTGACCGATGGGAAGCGAGACTTCTTTGTAGCGCTGATTTGCCTTTCCAGGTTGCTTGGTTGGCCAAAAAGGGCGTATGCGTTTTTTCCTGAATATATTCAGGAAAAAACGCATACGCCCTTTTTGGCCAAGGGCATCATTGTCGACGTTTTGCCGCTTTTCATGTGCTTTAAAGGCGATTCGAATCTACCTCCTGAAATCTGTTTCGTGCAATTCTGCCTTGCTTTCAAATCCTCTTCGTTGCCTTCCCTCAATATATTTGAGGACGAGAATTATCATTTATAACTCTGCAGGTTTGAGAATTGCAGTGCCCCTGAGCTCCATTTTTCAACTCGCTTTTTTGGGAGCTGGCCGCAAAAGCGCAGGATGGCCTCAGGCCCTATTTTTGTTCCGGGCGGCAGGCTGAGACTGTGGTTAATTCTTCTTCCTAATGGGAAAATAGAGTGACCTGTGCCTGTCCCAACACCTAGAGCTAGTCTCTCATTGGCTCCCCCTCTTCCCGTTCATCCTCAGGACAAATTGAAAGTTGTACAGAACAGGAGGTTAAAGGTGCTGATTCTCCAAGGAGGGAGATTGCTAGTAAAGCGGCTGGAATGGCGAACCCGAGCACAAGGAGATTAGAAATGGGGTGCGTTTTAGAAACCTTTCCCGGTCACACGGTCTACCACCTTCTGGGTTTCTCATGCATGTTTTTGATGTAGGAAGATGCCCTTGAACCTGGAGATTTGGGACCCATGGGATGGGTAACAGGCAGTAGTACTTTAAAGGCTCTGCGTTTGCTCCCCCAACCTCACCAAATCTCTCAGCCCTGAGAGTATCCACCCTTACGTCTCATCCAGCTGTGGGTCTAGATATGGTCAATCCAGGTGGCATCACAACCCCTGAACGAATTTTGTATGAATTTCTCTCTCTTTCACTGTCTTTGTTTCACGGGTTTTTAAAATTAATTTATTTTTATAATGGGGTTTAGCTGCTTTTCACGGCTGTGTTTATGCCGCTTTACACCCACTTGACTCACATCCAGAGAGATATCAATACATAGGTTTTAAGATTCTTACTAGTCAGATATATTCTTGTGCGGTGAATAAGGGGTGTTGAGTCCAGTTCACTGAGCAAGGAGTAGGTCTTTCTATTACATATTGGGTTTATGGAACGGTATCTGAGCTAACTTGAAACCCTTGTTTTATGCATCACCCCACCTCACCTTTCCCGTTAAGCAGCCATAGTGTGTTTTCTAAACGTGTGACTCTGTTCTGTTTTGTAATTCAGTTCAAGTGTAGCGGTTTTTACATTCCCTCTATAAGTGATAGCTTATGATAAGTGTCTTTTTCTGTGTGACTTATTTCACTTAGAATCGTCTTACCTAAATCCACTCATCATGCTGCTACTAGCCTTATGACATTGATTTTATTGCTGAGTGATATTCCATTGTACATAAGGACCACCAATTCTTTATCCATTTTTCTCTTTCCTGGGATATTTAAGGTGTCATGAAGTGGAGGTTGTTGTCAACCGAGCAGCCCTAAACTTTGGGGTGCCTGTGTCTTGCTGATTTTTAGTTTTCCCAATTTATACGCCAATGAGTGGATGTGCCCTATGCGCACTAAGCTGTGTTTTTTCGATGTTTCAGGACACACCGTACACTTCTCCAGAGTGGCTGTTGGCAATTTACATCCCGCCCATCAGCGTAGCAAGGCTCCCATTTCTCCATGGCCTGTCCTGCATTTCTGGTTTTGACACTTTTTTCAGGATGGCCCTTTTGACCCATGGGAAGCGAGACTTCTTTGTAGCGCTGATTTGCCTTTCCAGGTTGCTTGGTTGGCCAAAAAGGGCGTATGCGTTTTTTCCTGAATATATTCAGGAAAAAACGCATACGCCCTTTTTGGCCAAGGGCATCATTGTCGCCGTTTTGCTGCTTTTCATGTGCTTTAAAGGCGATTCGAATCTACCTCCTGAAATCTGTTTCCTGCAATTCTGCCTTGCTTTCAAATCCTCTTCGTTGCCTTCCCTCAATATATTTGTGGATGGGAGTTATCATTTATAACTCTGCAGGTTTGTGAATTGCAGTGCCCCTGAGCTCCATTTTTCAACTCGCTTTTTTGGGAGCTGGCCGCAAAAGCGCAGGATGGCCTCAGGCCCTATTTTGGTTCCGGGCGGCAGGCTGAGCCTGTGGTTTATTCTTCTTCCTGATGGGAAAATAGAGTGACCTGTGCCTGTCCCAACACCTAGAGCTAGTCTCTCATTGGCTCCCCCTCTTCCCGTTCATCCTCAGGACAAATTGAAAGCTGTACGGAACAGGAGGTTAAAGGTGCTGATTCTCCAAGGAGGGAGATTGCTAGTAAAGCGGCTGGAATGGCGAACCCGAGCACAAGGAGATGAGAAATGAGGTGCGTTTTAGAAACCTTTCCCGGTCACACGGTCTACCACCTTCTGGGTTTCTCATGCATGTTTTCGATGTAGGAAGATGCCCTTGACCCTGGACATTTGGGACCCATGGGATGGGTAACAGGCAGTAGTACTTTAAAGGCTCTGCGTTTGCTCCCCCAACCTCACCAAATCTCTCAGCCCCGAAAGTATCCACCCTTACGTCTAATCCAGCTGTGGGTCTAGATATGGTCAATCCAGGTGGCATCACAGCCCCTGAACGAATTTTGTAAGAATTTCTCTCTCTTTCACTGTCTTTGTTTCACGGGTTTTTAAAATTAATTTATTTTTATAATGGGGTTTAGCTGCTTTTCACGGCTGTGTTTATGCCGCTTTACACCCACTTGACTCACATCCAGAGAGATATCAATACATAGGTTTTAAGATTCTTACTAGTCAGATATATTCTTGTGCGGTGAATAAGGGGTGTTGAGTCCAGTTCACTGAGCAAGGAGTAGGTCTTTCTATTACATATTGGGTTTATGGAACGGTATCTGAGCTAATTTGAAACCCTTGTTTTATGCATCACCCCACCTCACCTTTCCCGTTAAGCAGCCATAGTGTGTTTTCTAAACGTGTGACTCTGTTCTGTTTTGTAATTCAGTTCAAGTGTAGCGGTTTTTACATTCCCTCTATAAGTGATAGCTTATGATAAGTGTCTTTTTCTGTGTGACTTATTTCACTTAGAATCGTCTTACCTAAATCCACTCATCATGCTGCTACTAGCCTTATGACATTGATTTTATGGCTGAGTGATATTCCATTGTACATAAGGACCACCAATTCTTTATCCATTTTTCTCTTTCCTGGGATATTTAAGGTGTCATGAAGTGGAGGTTCTTGTCAACCGAGCAGCCCTAAACTTGGGGTGCCTGTGTCTTGCTGATTTTTAGTTTTCCCAATTTATACGCCCGTGAGTGGAAGTGACCTATGCGCTCTAAGCTGTGTTTTTTCGATGTTTCAGGACACACCGTACACTTCTCCAGAGTGGCTGTTGGCAATTTACATCCCGCCCATCAGCGTAGCAAAGCTCTCATTTCTCCATGGCCTGTCCTGCATTTCTGGTTTTGACACTTTTTTCAGCATGGCCCTTTTGACCGATGGGAAGGGAGACTTCTTTGTAGCGCTGATTTGCCTTTCCAGGTTGCTTGGTTGGCCAAAAAGGGCGTATGCGTTTTTTCCTGAATATATTCAGGAAAAAACGCATACGCCCTTTTTGGCCAAGGGCATCATTGTCGACGTTTTGCCGCTTTTCATGTGCTTTAAAGGCGATTCGAATCTACCTCCTGAAATCTGTTTCGTGCAATTCTGCCTTGCTTTCAAATCCTCTTCGTTGCCTTCCCTCAATATATTTGAGGACGAGAATTATCATTTATAACTCTGCAGGTTTGAGAATTGCAGTGCCCCTGAGCTCCATTTTTCAACTCGCTTTTTTCGGAGCTGGCCGCAAAAGCGCAGGATGGCCTCAGGCCCTATTTTTGTTCCGGGCGGCAGGCTGAGACTGTGGTTAATTCTTCTTCCTAATGGGAAAATAGAGTGACCTGTGCCTGTCCCAACACCTAGAGCTAGTCTCTCATTGGCTCCCCCTCTTCCCGTTCATCCTCAGGACAAATTGAAAGTTGTACAGAACAGGAGGTTAAAGGTGCTGATTCTCCAAGGAGGGAGATTGCTAGTAAAGCGGCTGGAATGGCGAACCCGAGCACAAGGAGATTAGAAATGGGGTGCGTTTTAGAAACCTTTCCCGGTCACACGGTCTACCACCTTCTGGGTTTCTCATGCATGTTTTTGATGTAGGAAGATGCCCTTGAACCTGGAGATTTGGGACCCATGGGATGGGTAACAGGCAGTAGTACTTTAAAGGCTCTGCGTTTGCTCCCCCAACCTCACCAAATCTCTCAGCCCTGAGAGTATCCACCCTTACGTCTCATCCAGCTGTGGGTCTAGATATGGTCAATCCAGGTGGCATCACAACCCCTGAACGAATTTTGTATGAATTTCTCTCTCTTTCACTGTCTTTGTTTCACGGGTTTTTAAAATTAATTTATTTTTATAATGGGGTTTAGCTGCTTTTCACGGCTGTGTTTATGCCGCTTTACACCCACTTGACTCACATCCAGAGAGATATCAATACATAGGTTTTAAGATTCTTACTAGTCAGATATATTCTTGTGCGGTGAATAAGGGGTGTTGAGTCCAGTTCACTGAGCAAGGAGTAGGTCTTTCTATTACATATTGGGTTTATGGAACGGTATCTGAGCTAACTTGAAACCCTTGTTTTATGCATCACCCCACCTCACCTTTCCCGTTAAGCAGCCATAGTGTGTTTTCTAAACGTGTGACTCTGTTCTGTTTTGTAATTCAGTTCAAGTGTAGCGGTTTTTACATTCCCTCTATAAGTGATAGCTTATGATAAGTGTCTTTTTCTGTGTGACTTATTTCACTTAGGATCGTCTTACCTAAATCCACTCATCATGCTGCTACTAGCCTTATGACATTGATTTTATTGCTGAGTGATATTCCATTGTACATAAGGACCACCAATTCTTTATCCATTTTTCTCTTTCCTGGGATATTTAAGGTGTCATGAAGTGGAGGTTGTTGTCAACCGAGCAGCCCTAAACTTTGGGGTGCCTGTGTCTTGCTGATTTTTAGTTTTCCCAATTTATACGCCAATGAGTGGATGTGCCCTATGCGCACTAAGCTGTGTTTTTTCGATGTTTCAGGACACACCGTACACTTCTCCAGAGTGGCTGTTGGCAATTTACATCCCGCCCATCAGCGTAGCAAGGCTCCCATTTCTCCATGGCCTGTCCTGCATTTCTGGTTTTGACACTTTTTTCAGGATGGCCCTTTTGACCCATGGGAAGCGAGACTTCTTTGTAGCGCTGATTTGCCTTTCCAGGTTGCTTGGTTGGCCAAAAAGGGCGTATGCGTTTTTTCCTGAATATATTCAGGAAAAAACGCATACGCCCTTTTTGGCCAAGGGCATCATTGTCGCCGTTTTGCTGCTTTTCATGTGCTTTAAAGGTGATTCGAATCTACCTCCTGAAATCTGTTTCCTGCAATTCTGCCTTGCTTTCAAATCCTCTTCGTTGCCTTCCCTCAATATATTTGTGGATGGGAGTTATCATTTATAACTCTGCAGGTTTGTGAATTGCAGTGCCCCTGAGCTCCATTTTTCAACTCGCTTTTTTGGGAGCTGGCCGCAAAAGCGCAGGATGGCCTCAGGCCCTATTTTGGTTCCGGGCGGCAGGCTGAGCCTGTGGTTTATTCTTCTTCCTGATGGGAAAATAGAGTGACCTGTGCCTGTCCCAACACCTAGAGCTAGTCTCTCATTGGCTCCCCCTCTTCCCGTTCATCCTCAGGACAAATTGAAAGCTGTACGGAACAGGAGGTTAAAGGTGCTGATTCTCCAAGGAGGGAGATTGCTAGTAAAGCGGCTGGAATGGCGAACCCGAGCACAAGGAGATGAGAAATGAGGTGCGTTTTAGAAACCTTTCCCGGTCACACGGTCTACCACCTTCTGGGTTTCTCATGCATGTTTTCGATGTAGGAAGATGCCCTTGACCCTGGACATTTGGGACCCATGGGATGGGTAACAGGCAGTAGTACTTTAAAGGCTCTGCGTTTGCTCCCCCAACCTCACCAAATCTCTCAGCCCCGAAAGTATCCACCCTTACGTCTAATCCAGCTGTGGGTCTAGATATTGTCAATCCAGGTGGCATCACAGCCCCTGAACGAATTTTGTAAGAATTTCTCTCTCTTTCACTGTCTTTGTTTCACGGGTTTTTAAAATTAATTTATTTTTATAATGGGGTTTAGCTGCTTTTCACGGCTGTGTTTATGCCGCTTTACACCCACTTGACTCACATCCAGAGAGATATCAATACATAGGTTTTAAGATTCTTACTAGTCAGATATATTCTTGTGCGGTGAATAAGGGGTGTTGAGTCCAGTTCACTGAGCAAGGAGTAGGTCTTTCTATTACATATTGGGTTTATGGAACGGTATCTGAGCTAATTTGAAACCCTTGTTTTATGCATCACCCCACCTCACCTTTCCCGTTAAGCAGCCATAGTGTGTTTTCTAAACGTGTGACTCTGTTCTGTTTTGTAATTCAGTTCAAGTGTAGCGGTTTTTACATTCCCTCTATAAGTGATAGCTTATGATAAGTGTCTTTTTCTGTGTGACTTATTTCACTTAGAATCGTCTTACCTAAATCCACTCATCATGCTGCTACTAGCCTTATGACATTGATTTTATGGCTGAGTGATATTCCATTGTACATAAGGACCACCAATTCTTTATCCATTTTTCTCTTTCCTGGGATATTTAAGGTGTCATGAAGTGGAGGTTCTTGTCAACCGAGCAGCCCTAAACTTGGGGTGCCTGTGTCTTGCTGATTTTTAGTTTTCCCAATTTATACGCCCGTGAGTGGAAGTGACCTATGCGCGCTAAGCTGTGTTTTTTCGATGTTTCAGGACACACCGTACACTTCTCCAGAGTGGCTGTTGGCAATTTACATCCCGCCCATCAGCGTAGCAAAGCTCTCATTTCTCCATGGCCTGTCCTGCATTTCTGGTTTTGACACTTTTTTCAGCATGGCCCTTTTGACCGATGGGAAGCGAGACTTCTTTGTAGCGCTGATTTGCCTTTCCAGGTTGCTTGGTTGGCCAAAAAGGGCGTATGCGTTTTTTCCTGAATATATTCAGGAAAAAACGCATACGCCCTTTTTGGCCAAGGGCATCATTGTCGACGTTTTGCCGCTTTTCATGTGCTTTAAAGGCGATTCGAATCTACCTCCTGAAATCTGTTTCGTGCAATTCTGCCTTGCTTTCAAATCCTCTTCGTTGCCTTCCCTCAATATATTTGAGGACGAGAATTATCATTTATAACTCTGCAGGTTTGAGAATTGCAGTGCCCCTGAGCTCCATTTTTCAACTCGCTTTTTTGGGAGCTGGCCGCAAAAGCGCAGGATGGCCTCAGGCCCTATTTTTGTTCCGGGCGGCAGGCTGAGACTGTGGTTAATTCTTCTTCCTAATGGGAAAATAGAGTGACCTGTGCCTGTCCCAACACCTAGAGCTAGTCTCTCATTGGCTCCCCCTCTTCCCGTTCATCCTCAGGACAAATTGAAAGTTGTACAGAACAGGAGGTTAAAGGTGCTGATTCTCCAAGGAGGGAGATTGCTAGTAAAGCGGCTGGAATGGCGAACCCGAGCACAAGGAGATTAGAAATGGGGTGCGTTTTAGAAACCTTTCCCGGTCACACGGTCTACCACCTTCTGGGTTTCTCATGCATGTTTTTGATGTAGGAAGATGCCCTTGAACCTGGAGATTTGGGACCCATGGGATGGGTAACAGGCAGTAGTACTTTAAAGGCTCTGCGTTTGCTCCCCCAACCTCACCAAATCTCTCAGCCCTGAGAGTATCCACCCTTACGTCTCATCCAGCTGTGGGTCTAGATATGGTCAATCCAGGTGGCATCACAACTCCTGAACGAATTTTGTATGAATTTCTCTCTCTTTCACTGTCTTTGTTTCACGGGTTTTTAAAATTAATTTATTTTTATAATGGGGTTTAGCTGCTTTTCACGGCTGTGTTTATGCCGCTTTACACCCACTTGACTCACATCCAGAGAGATATCAATACATAGGTTTTAAGATTCTTACTAGTCAGATATATTCTTGTGCGGTGAATAAGGGGTGTTGAGTCCAGTTCACTGAGCAAGGAGTAGGTCTTTCTATTACATATTGGGTTTATGGAACGGTATCTGAGCTAACTTGAAACCCTTGTTTTATGCATCACCCCACCTCACCTTTCCCGTTAAGCAGCCATAGTGTGTTTTCTAAACGTGTGACTCTGTTCTGTTTTGTAATTCAGTTCAAGTGTAGCGGTTTTTACATTCCCTCTATAAGTGATAGCTTATGATAAGTGTCTTTTTCTGTGTGACTTATTTCACTTAGGATCGTCTTACCTAAATCCACTCATCATGCTGCTACTAGCCTTATGACATTGATTTTATTGCTGAGTGATATTCCATTGTACATAAGGACCACCAATTCTTTATCCATTTTTCTCTTTCCTGGGATATTTAAGGTGTCATGAAGTGGAGGTTCTTGTCAACAGAGCAGCCCTAAACTTTGGGGTGCCTGTGTCTTGCTGATTTTTAGTTTTCCCAATTTATACGCCAATGAGTGGATGTGCCCTATGCGCACTAAGCTGTGTTTTTTCGATGTTTCAGGACACACCGTACACTTCTCCAGAGTGGCTGTTGGCAATTTACATCCCGCCCATCAGCGTAGCAAGGCTCCCATTTCTCCATGGCCTGTCCTGCATTTCTGGTTTTGACACTTTTTTCAGGATGGCCATTTTGACCCATGGGAAGCGAGACTTCTTTGTAGCGCTGATTTGCCTTTCCAGGTTGCTTGGTTGGCCAAAAAGGGCGTATGCGTTTTTTCCTGAATATATTCAGGAAAAAACGCATACGCCCTTTTTGGCCAAGGGCATCATTGTCGCCGTTTTGCTGCTTTTCATGTGCTTTAAAGGCGATTCGAATCTACCTCCTGAAATCTGTTTCCTGCAATTCTGCCTTGCTTTCAAATCCTCTTCGTTGCCTTCCCTCAATATATTTGTGGATGGGAGTTATCATTTATAACTCTGCAGGTTTGTGAATTGCAGTGCCCCTGAGCTCCATTTTTCAACTCGCTTTTTTGGGAGCTGGCCGCAAAAGCGCAGGATGGCCTCAGGCCCTATTTTGGTTCCGGGCGGCAGGCTGAGCCTGTGGTTAATTCTTCTTCCTGATGGGAAAATAGAGTGACCTGTGCCTGTCCCAACACCTAGAGCTAGTCTCTCATTGGCTCCCCCTCTTCCCGTTCATCCTCAGGACAAATTGAAAGCTGTACGGAACAGGAGGTTAAAGGTGCTGATTCTCCAAGGAGGGAGATTGCTAGTAAAGCGGCTGGAATGGCGAACCCGAGCACAAGGAGATGAGAAATGAGGTGCGTTTTAGAAACCTTTCCCGGTCACACGGTCTACCACCTTCTGGGTTTCTCATGCATGTTTTCGATGTAGGAAGATGCCCTTGACCCTGGACATTTGGGACCCATGGGATGGGTAACAGGCAGTAGTACTTTAAAGGCTCTGCGTTTGCTCCCCCAACCTCACCAAATCTCTCAGCCCCGAAAGTATCCACCCTTACGTCTAATCCAGCTGTGGGTCTAGATATTGTCAATCCAGGTGGCATCACAGCCCCTGAAAGAATTTTGTAAGAATTTCTCTCTCTTTCACTGTCTTTGTTTCACGGGTTTTTAAAATTAATTTATTTTTATAATGGGGTTTAGCTGCTTTTCACGGCTGTGTTTATGCCGCTTTACACCCACTTGACTCACATCCAGAGAGATATCAATACATAGGTTTTAAGATTCTTACTAGTCAGATATATTCTTGTGCGGTGAATAAGGGGTGTTGAGTCCAGTTCACTGAGCAAGGAGTAGGTCTTTCTATTACATATTGGGTTTATGGAACGGTATCTGAGCTAATTTGAAACCCTTGTTTTATGCATCACCCCACCTCACCTTTCCCGTTAAGCAGCCATAGTGTGTTTTCTAAACGTGTGACTCTGTTCTGTTTTGTAATTCAGTTCAAGTGTAGCGGTTTTTACATTCCCTCTATAAGTGATAGCTTATGATAAGTGTCTTTTTCTGTGTGACTTATTTCACTTAGAATCGTCTTACCTAAATCCACTCATCATGCTGCTACTAGCCTTATGACATTGATTTTATGGCTGAGTGATATTCCATTGTACATAAGGACCACCAATTCTTTATCCATTTTTCTCTTTCCTGGGATATTTAAGGTGTCATGAAGTGGAGGTTCTTGTCAACCGAGCAGCCCTAAACTTGGGGTGCCTGTGTCTTGCTGATTTTTAGTTTTCCCAATTTATACGCCCGTGAGTGGAAGTGACCTATGCGCTCTAAGCTGTGTTTTTTCGATGTTTCAGGACACACCGTACACTTCTCCAGAGTGGCTGTTGGCAATTTACATCCCGCCCATCAGCGTAGCAAAGCTCTCATTTCTCCATGGCCTGTCCTGCATTTCTGGTTTTGACACTTTTTTCAGCATGGCCCTTTTGACCGATCGGAAGCGAGACTTCTTTGTAGCGCTGATTTGCCTTTCCAGGTTGCTTGGTTGGCCAAAAAGGGCGTATGCGTTTTTTCCTGAATATATTCAGGAAAAAACGCATACGCCCTTTTTGGCCAAGGGCATCATTGTCGACGTTTTGCCGCTTTTCATGTGCTTTAAAGGCGATTCGAATCTACCTCCTGAAATCTGTTTCGTGCAATTCTGCCTTGCTTTCAAATCCTCTTCGTTGCCTTCCCTCAATATATTTGAGGACGAGAATTATCATTTATAACTCTGCAAGTTTGAGAATTGCAGTGCCCCTGAGCTCCATTTTTCAACTCGCTTTTTTGGGAGCTGGCCGCAAAAGCGCAGGATGGCCTCAGGCCCTATTTTTGTTCCGGGCGGCAGGCTGAGACTGTGGTTAATTCTTCTTCCTAATGGGAAAATAGAGTGACCTGTGCCTGTCCCAACACCTAGAGCTAGTCTCTCATTGGCTCCCCCTCTTCCCGTTCATCCTCAGGACAAATTGAAAGTTGTACAGAACAGGAGGTTAAAGGTGCTGATTCTCCAAGGAGGGAGATTGCTAGTAAAGCGGCTGGAATGGTGAACCCGAGCACAAGGAGATTAGAAATGGGGTGCGTTTTAGAAACCTTTCCCGGTCACACGGTCTACCACCTTCTGGGTTTCTCATGCATGTTTTTGATGTAGGAAGATGCCCTTGAACCTGGAGATTTGGGACCCATGGGATGGGTAACAGGCAGTAGTACTTTAAAGGCTCTGCGTTTGCTCCCCCAACCTCACCAAATCTCTCAGCCCTGAGAGTATCCACCCTTACGTCTCATCCAGCTGTGGGTCTAGATATGGTCAATCCAGGTGGCATCACAACCCCTGAACGAATTTTGTATGAATTTCTCTCTCTTTCACTGTCTTTGTTTCACGGGTTTTTAAAATTAATTTATTTTTATAATGGGGTTTAGCTGCTTTTCACGGCTGTGTTTATGCCGCTTTACACCCACTTGACTCACATCCAGAGAGATATCAATACATAGGTTTTAAGATTCTTACTAGTCAGATATATTCTTGTGCGGTGAATAAGGGGTGTTGAGTCCAGTTCACTGAGCAAGGAGTAGGTCTTTCTATTACATATTGGGTTTATGGAACGGTATCTGAGCTAACTTGAAACCCTTGTTTTATGCATCACCCCACCTCACCTTTCCCGTTAAGCAGCCATAGTGTGTTTTCTAAACGTGTGACTCTGTTCTGTTTTGTAATTCAGTTCAAGTGTAGCGGTTTTTACATTCCCTCTATAAGTGATAGCTTATGATAAGTGTCTTTTTCTGTGTGACTTATTTCACTTAGGATCGTCTTACCTAAATCCACTCATCATGCTGCTACTAGCCTTATGACATTGATTTTATTGCTGAGTGATATTCCATTGTACATAAGGACCACCAATTCTTTATCCATTTTTCTCTTTCCTGGGATATTTAAGGTGTCATGAAGTGGAGGTTGTTGTCAACCGAGCAGCCCTAAACTTTGGGGTGCCTGTGTCTTGCTGATTTTTAGTTTTCCCAATTTATACGCCAATGAGTGGATGTGCCCTATGCGCACTAAGCTGTGTTTTTTCGATGTTTCAGGACACACCGTACACTTCTCCAGAGTGGCTGTTGGCAATTTACATCCCGCCCATCAGCGTAGCAAGGCTCCCATTTCTCCATGGCCTGTCCTGCATTTCTGGTGTAGACACTTTTTTCAGGATGGCCCTTTTGACCCATGGGAAGCGAGACTTCTTTGTAGCGCTGATTTGCCTTTCCAGGTTGCTTGGTTGGCCAAAAAGGGCGTATGCGTTTTTTCCTGAATATATTCAGGAAAAAACGCATACGCCCTTTTTGGCCAAGGGCATCATTGTCGCCGTTTTGCTGCTTTTCATGTGCTTTAAAGGCGATTCGAATCTACCTCCTGAAATCTGTTTCCTGCAATTCTGCCTTGCTTTCAAATCCTCTTCGTTGCCTTCCCTCAATATATTTGTGGATGGGAGTTATCATTTATAACTCTGCAGGTTTGTGAATTGCAGTGCCCCTGAGCTCCATTTTTCAACTCGCTTTTTTGGGAGCTGGCCGCAAAAGCGCAGGATGGCCTCAGGCCCTATTTTGGTTCCGGGCGGCAGGCTGAGCCTGTGGTTAATTCTTCTTCCTGATGGGAAAATAGAGTGACCTGTGCCTGTCCCAACACCTAGAGCTAGTCTCTCATTGGCTCCCCCTCTTCCCGTTCATCCTCAGGACAAATTGAAAGCTGTACGGAACAGGAGGTTAAAGGTGCTGATTCTCCAAGGAGGGAGATTGCTAGTAAAGCGGCTGGAATGGCGAACCCGAGCACAAGGAGATGAGAAATGAGGTGCGTTTTAGAAACCTTTCCCGGTCACACGGTCTACCACCTTCTGGGTTTCTCATGCATGTTTTCGATGTAGGAAGATGCCCTTGACCCTGGACATTTGGGACCCATGGGATGGGTAACAGGCAGTAGTACTTTAAAGGCTCTGCGTTTGCTCCCCCAACCTCACCAAATCTCTCAGCCCCGAAAGTATCCACCCTTACGTCTAATCCAGCTGTGGGTCTAGATATTGTCAATCCAGGTGGCATCACAGCCCCTGAACGAATTTTGTAAGAATTTCTCTCTCTTTCACTGTCTTTGTTTCACGGGTTTTTAAAATTAATTTATTTTTATAATGGGGTTTAGCTGCTTTTCACGGCTGTGTTTATGCCGCTTTACACCCACTTGACTCACATCCAGAGAGATATCAATACATAGGTTTTAAGATTCTTACTAGTCAGATATATTCTTGTGCGGTGAATAAGGGGTGTTGAGTCCAGTTCACTGAGCAAGGAGTAGGTCTTTCTATTACATATTGGGTTTATGGAACGGTATCTGAGCTAATTTGAAACCCTTGTTTTATGCATCACCCCACCTCACCTTTCCCGTTAAGCAGCCATAGTGTGTTTTCTAAACGTGTGACTCTGTTCTGTTTTGTAATTCAGTTCAAGTGTAGCGGTTTTTACATTCCCTCTATAAGTGATAGCTTATGATAAGTGTCTTTTTCTGTGTGACTTATTTCACTTAGAATCGTCTTACCTAAATCCACTCATCATGCTGCTACTAGCCTTATGACATTGATTTTATGGCTGAGTGATATTCCATTGTACATAAGGACCACCAATTCTTTATCCATTTTTCTCTTTCCTGGGATATTTAAGGTGTCATGAAGTGGAGGTTCTTGTCAACCGAGCAGCCCTAAACTTGGGGTGCCTGTGTCTTGCTGATTTTTAGTTTTCCCAATTTATACGCCCGTGAGTGGAAGTGACCTATGCGCTCTAAGCTGTGTTTTTTCGATGTTTCAGGACACACCGTACACTTCTCCAGAGTGGCTGTTGGCAATTTACATCCCGCCCATCAGCGTAGCAAAGCTCTCATTTCTCCATGGCCTGTCCTGCATTTCTGGTTTTGACACTTTTTTCAGCATGGCCCTTTTGACCGATGGGAAGCGAGACTTCTTTGTAGCGCTGATTTGCCTTTCCAGGTTGCTTGGTTGGCCAAAAAGGGCGTATGCGTTTTTTCCTGAATATATTCAGGAAAAAACGCATACGCCCTTTTTGGCCAAGGGCATCATTGTCGACGTTTTGCCGCTTTTCATGTGCTTTAAAGGCGATTCGAATCTACCTCCTGAAATCTGTTTCGTGCAATTCTGCCTTGCTTTCAAATCCTCTTCGTTGCCTTCCCTCAATATATTTGAGGACGAGAATTATCATTTATAACTCTGCAGGTTTGAGAATTGCAGTGCCCCTGAGCTCCATTTTTCAACTCGCTTTTTTGGGAGCTGGCCGCAAAAGCGCAGGATGGCCTCAGGCCCTATTTTGGTTCCGGGCGGCAGGCTGAGACTGTGGTTAATTCTTCTTCCTAATGGGAAAATAGAGTGACCTGTGCCTGTCCCAACACCTAGAGCTAGTCTCTCATTGGCTCCCCCTCTTCCCGTTCATCCTCAGGACAAATTGAAAGCTGTACGGAACAGGAGGTTAAAGGTGCTGATTCTCCAAGGAGGGAGATTGCTAGTAAAGCGGCTGGAATGGCGAACCCGAGCACAAGGAGATGAGAAATGAGGTGCGTTTTAGAAACCTTTCCCGGTCACACGGTCTACCACCTTCTGGGTTTCTCATGCATGTTTTCGATGTAGGAAGATGCCCTTGACCCTGGACATTTGGGACCCATGGGATGGGTAACAGGCAGTAGTACTTTAAAGGCTCTGCGTTTGCTCCCCCAACCTCACCAAATCTCTCAGCCCCGAAAGTATCCACCCTTACGTCTAATCCAGCTGTGGGTCTAGATATTGTCAATCCAGGTGGCATCACAGCCCCTGAACGAATTTTGTAAGAATTTCTCTCTCTTTCACTGTCTTTGTTTCACGGGTTTTTAAAATTAATTTATTTTTATAATGGGGTTTAGCTGCTTTTCACGGCTGTGTTTATGCCGCTTTACACCCACTTGACTCACATCCAGAGAGATATCAATACATAGGTTTTAAGATTCTTACTAGTCAGATATATTCTTGTGCGGTGAATAAGGGGTGTTGAGTCCAGTTCACTGAGCAAGGAGTAGGTCTTTCTATTACATATTGGGTTTATGGAACGGTATCTGAGCTAATTTGAAACCCTTGTTTTATGCATCACCCCACCTCACCTTTCCCGTTAAGCAGCCATAGTGTGTTTTCTAAACGTGTGACTCTGTTCTGTTTTGTAATTCAGTTCAAGTGTAGCGGTTTTTACATTCCCTCTATAAGTGATAGCTTATGATAAGTGTCTTTTTCTGTGTGACTTATTTCACTTAGAATCGTCTTACCTAAATCCACTCATCATGCTGCTACTAGCCTTATGACATTGATTTTATGGCTGAGTGATATTCCATTGTACATAAGGACCACCAATTCTTTATCCATTTTTCTCTTTCCTGGGATATTTAAGGTGTCATGAAGTGGAGGTTCTTGTCAACCGAGCAGCCCTAAACTTGGGGTGCCTGTGTCTTGCTGATTTTTAGTTTTCCCAATTTATACGCCCGTGAGTGGAAGTGACCTATGCGCTCTAAGCTGTGTTTTTTCGATGTTTCAGGACACACCGTACACTTCTCCAGAGTGGCTGTTGGCAATTTACATCCCGCCCATCAGCGTAGCAAAGCTCTCATTTCTCCATGGCCTGTCCTGCATTTCTGGTTTTGACACTTTTTTCAGCATGGCCCTTTTGACCGATCGGAAGCGAGACTTCTTTGTAGCGCTGATTTGCCTTTCCAGGTTGCTTGGTTGGCCAAAAAGGGCGTATGCGTTTTTTCCTGAATATATTCAGGAAAAAACGCATACGCCCTTTTTGGCCAAGGGCATCATTGTCGACGTTTTGCCGCTTTTCATGTGCTTTAAAGGCGATTCGAATCTACCTCCTGAAATCTGTTTCGTGCAATTCTGCCTTGCTTTCAAATCCTCTTCGTTGCCTTCCCTCAATATATTTGAGGACGAGAATTATCATTTATAACTCTGCAAGTTTGAGAATTGCAGTGCCCCTGAGCTCCATTTTTCAACTCGCTTTTTTGGGAGCTGGCCGCAAAAGCGCAGGATGGCCTCAGGCCCTATTTTTGTTCCGGGCGGCAGGCTGAGACTGTGGTTAATTCTTCTTCCTAATGGGAAAATAGAGTGACCTGTGCCTGTCCCAACACCTAGAGCTAGTCTCTCATTGGCTCCCCCTCTTCCCGTTCATCCTCAGGACAAATTGAAAGTTGTACAGAACAGGAGGTTAAAGGTGCTGATTCTCCAAGGAGGGAGATTGCTAGTAAAGCGGCTGGAATGGTGAACCCGAGCACAAGGAGATTAGAAATGGGGTGCGTTTTAGAAACCTTTCCCGGTCACACGGTCTACCACCTTCTGGGTTTCTCATGCATGTTTTTGATGTAGGAAGATGCCCTTGAACCTGGAGATTTGGGACCCATGGGATGGGTAACAGGCAGTAGTACTTTAAAGGCTCTGCGTTTGCTCCCCCAACCTCACCAAATCTCTCAGCCCTGAGAGTATCCACCCTTACGTCTAATCCAGCTGTGGGTCTAGATATTGTCAATCCAGGTGGCATCACAGCCCCTGAACGAATTTTGTAAGAATTTCTCTCTCTTTCACTGTCTTTGTTTCACGGGTTTTTAAAATTAATTTATTTTTATAATGGGGTTTAGCTGCTTTTCACGGCTGTGTTTATGCCGCTTTACACCCACTTGACTCACATCCAGAGAGATATCAATACATAGGTTTTAAGATTCTTACTAGTCAGATATATTCTTGTGCGGTGAATAAGGGGTGTTGAGTCCAGTTCACTGAGCAAGGAGTAGGTCTTTCTATTACATATTGGGTTTATGGAACGGTATCTGAGCTAATTTGAAACCCTTGTTTTATGCATCACCCCACCTCACCTTTCCCGTTAAGCAGCCATAGTGTGTTTTCTAAACGTGTGACTCTGTTCTGTTTTGTAATTCAGTTCAAGTGTAGCGGTTTTTACATTCCCTCTATAAGTGATAGCTTATGATAAGTGTCTTTTTCTGTGTGACTTATTTCACTTAGAATCGTCTTACCTAAATCCACTCATCATGCTGCTACTAGCCTTATGACATTGATTTTATGGCTGAGTGATATTCCATTGTACATAAGGACCACCAATTCTTTATCCATTTTTCTCTTTCCTGGGATATTTAAGGTGTCATGAAGTGGAGGTTCTTGTCAACCGAGCAGCCCTAAACTTGGGGTGCCTGTGTCTTGCTGATTTTTAGTTTTCCCAATTTATACGCCCGTGAGTGGAAGTGACCTATGCGCTCTAAGCTGTGTTTTTTCGATGTTTCAGGACACACCGTACACTTCTCCAGAGTGGCTGTTGGCAATTTACATCCCGCCCATCAGCGTAGCAAAGCTCTCATTTCTCCATGGCCTGTCCTGCATTTCTGGTTTTGACACTTTTTTCAGCATGGCCCTTTTGACCGATGGGAAGCGAGACTTCTTTGTAGCGCTGATTTGCCTTTCCAGGTTGCTTGGTTGGCCAAAAAGGGCGTATGCGTTTTTTCCTGAATATATTCAGGAAAAAACGCATACGCCCTTTTTGGCCAAGGGCATCATTGTCGACGTTTTGCCGCTTTTCATGTGCTTTAAAGGCGATTCGAATCTACCTCCTGAAATCTGTTTCGTGCAATTCTGCCTTGCTTTCAAATCCTCTTCGTTGCCTTCCCTCAATATATTTGAGGACGAGAATTATCATTTATAACTCTGCAGGTTTGAGAATTGCAGTGCCCCTGAGCTCCATTTTTCAACTCGCTTTTTTGGGAGCTGGCCGCAAAAGCGCAGGATGGCCTCAGGCCCTATTTTGGTTCCGGGCGGCAGGCTGAGACTGTGGTTAATTCTTCTTCCTAATGGGAAAATAGAGTGACCTGTGCCTGTCCCAACACCTAGAGCTAGTCTCTCATTGGCTCCCCCTCTTCCCGTTCATCCTCAGGACAAATTGAAAGCTGTACGGAACAGGAGGTTAAAGGTGCTGATTCTCCAAGGAGGGAGATTGCTAGTAAAGCGGCTGGAATGGCGAACCCGAGCACAAGGAGATGAGAAATGAGGTGCGTTTTAGAAACCTTTCCCGGTCACACGGTCTACCACCTTCTGGGTTTCTCATGCATGTTTTCGATGTAGGAAGATGCCCTTGACCCTGGACATTTGGGACCCATGGGATGGGTAACAGGCAGTAGTACTTTAAAGGCTCTGCGTTTGCTCCCCCAACCTCACCAAATCTCTCAGCCCCGAAAGTATCCACCCTTACGTCTAATCCAGCTGTGGGTCTAGATATTGTCAATCCAGGTGGCATCACAGCCCCTGAACGAATTTTGTAAGAATTTCTCTCTCTTTCACTGTCTTTGTTTCACGGGTTTTTAAAATTAATTTATTTTTATAATGGGGTTTAGCTGCTTTTCACGGCTGTGTTTATGCCGCTTTACACCCACTTGACTCACATCCAGAGAGATATCAATACATAGGTTTTAAGATTCTTACTAGTCAGATATATTCTTGTGCGGTGAATAAGGGGTGTTGAGTCCAGTTCACTGAGCAAGGAGTAGGTCTTTCTATTACATATTGGGTTTATGGAACGGTATCTGAGCTAATTTGAAACCCTTGTTTTATGCATCACCCCACCTCACCTTTCCCGTTAAGCAGCCATAGTGTGTTTTCTAAACGTGTGACTCTGTTCTGTTTTGTAATTCAGTTCAAGTGTAGCGGTTTTTACATTCCCTCTATAAGTGATAGCTTATGATAAGTGTCTTTTTCTGTGTGACTTATTTCACTTAGAATCGTCTTACCTAAATCCACTCATCATGCTGCTACTAGCCTTATGACATTGATTTTATGGCTGAGTGATATTCCATTGTACATAAGGACCACCAATTCTTTATCCATTTTTCTCTTTCCTGGGATATTTAAGGTGTCATGAAGTGGAGGTTCTTGTCAACCGAGCAGCCCTAAACTTGGGGTGCCTGTGTCTTGCTGATTTTTAGTTTTCCCAATTTATACGCCCGTGAGTGGAAGTGACCTATGCGCTCTAAGCTGTGTTTTTTCGATGTTTCAGGACACACCGTACACTTCTCCAGAGTGGCTGTTGGCAATTTACATCCCGCCCATCAGCGTAGCAAAGCTCTCATTTCTCCATGGCCTGTCCTGCATTTCTGGTTTTGACACTTTTTTCAGCATGGCCCTTTTGACCGATCGGAAGCGAGACTTCTTTGTAGCGCTGATTTGCCTTTCCAGGTTGCTTGGTTGGCCAAAAAGGGCGTATGCGTTTTTTCCTGAATATATTCAGGAAAAAACGCATACGCCCTTTTTGGCCAAGGGCATCATTGTCGACGTTTTGCCGCTTTTCATGTGCTTTAAAGGCGATTCGAATCTACCTCCTGAAATCTGTTTCGTGCAATTCTGCCTTGCTTTCAAATCCTCTTCGTTGCCTTCCCTCAATATATTTGAGGACGAGAATTATCATTTATAACTCTGCAAGTTTGAGAATTGCAGTGCCCCTGAGCTCCATTTTTCAACTCGCTTTTTTGGGAGCTGGCCGCAAAAGCGCAGGATGGCCTCAGGCCCTATTTTTGTTCCGGGCGGCAGGCTGAGACTGTGGTTAATTCTTCTTCCTAATGGGAAAATAGAGTGACCTGTGCCTGTCCCAACACCTAGAGCTAGTCTCTCATTGGCTCCCCCTCTTCCCGTTCATCCTCAGGACAAATTGAAAGTTGTACAGAACAGGAGGTTAAAGGTGCTGATTCTCCAAGGAGGGAGATTGCTAGTAAAGCGGCTGGAATGGTGAACCCGAGCACAAGGAGATTAGAAATGGGGTGCGTTTTAGAAACCTTTCCCGGTCACACGGTCTACCACCTTCTGGGTTTCTCATGCATGTTTTTGATGTAGGAAGATGCCCTTGAACCTGGAGATTTGGGACCCATGGGATGGGTAACAGGCAGTAGTACTTTAAAGGCTCTGCGTTTGCTCCCCCAACCTCACCAAATCTCTCAGCCCTGAGAGTATCCACCCTTACGTCTCATCCAGCTGTGGGTCTAGATATGGTCAATCCAGGTGGCATCACAACCCCTGAACGAATTTTGTATGAATTTCTCTCTCTTTCACTGTCTTTGTTTCACGGGTTTTTAAAATTAATTTATTTTTATAATGGGGTTTAGCTGCTTTTCACGGCTGTGTTTATGCCGCTTTACACCCACTTGACTCACATCCAGAGAGATATCAATACATAGGTTTTAAGATTCTTACTAGTCAGATATATTCTTGTGCGGTGAATAAGGGGTGTTGAGTCCAGTTCACTGAGCAAGGAGTAGGTCTTTCTATTACATATTGGGTTTATGGAACGGTATCTGAGCTAACTTGAAACCCTTGTTTTATGCATCACCCCACCTCACCTTTCCCGTTAAGCAGCCATAGTGTGTTTTCTAAACGTGTGACTCTGTTCTGTTTTGTAATTCAGTTCAAGTGTAGCGGTTTTTACATTCCCTCTATAAGTGATAGCTTATGATAAGTGTCTTTTTCTGTGTGACTTATTTCACTTAGGATCGTCTTACCTAAATCCACTCATCATGCTGCTACTAGCCTTATGACATTGATTTTATTGCTGAGTGATATTCCATTGTACATAAGGACCACCAATTCTTTATCCATTTTTCTCTTTCCTGGGATATTTAAGGTGTCATGAAGTGGAGGTTGTTGTCAACCGAGCAGCCCTAAACTTTGGGGTGCCTGTGTCTTGCTGATTTTTAGTTTTCCCAATTTATACGCCAATGAGTGGATGTGCCCTATGCGCACTAAGCTGTGTTTTTTCGATGTTTCAGGACACACCGTACACTTCTCCAGAGTGGCTGTTGGCAATTTACATCCCGCCCATCAGCGTAGCAAGGCTCCCATTTCTCCATGGCCTGTCCTGCATTTCTGGTGTAGACACTTTTTTCAGGATGACCCTTTTGACCCATGGGAAGCGAGACTTCTTTGTAGCGCTGATTTGCCTTTCCAGGTTGCTTGGTTGGCCAAAAAGGGCGTATGCGTTTTTTCCTGAATATATTCAGGAAAAAACGCATACGCCCTTTTTGGCCAAGGGCATCATTGTCGCCGTTTTGCTGCTTTTCATGTGCTTTAAAGGCGATTCGAATCTACCTCCTGAAATCTGTTTCCTGCAATTCTGCCTTGCTTTCAAATCCTCTTCGTTGCCTTCCCTCAATATATTTGTGGATGGGAGTTATCATTTATAACTCTGCAGGTTTGTGAATTGCAGTGCCCCTGAGCTCCATTTTTCAACTCGCTTTTTTGGGAGCTGGCCGCAAAAGCGCAGGATGGCCTCAGGCCCTATTTTGGTTCCGGGCGGCAGGCTGAGCCTGTGGTTAATTCTTCTTCCTGATGGGAAAATAGAGTGACCTGTGCCTGTCCCAACACCTAGAGCTAGTCTCTCATTGGCTCCCCCTCTTCCCGTTCATCCTCAGGACAAATTGAAAGCTGTACGGAACAGGAGGTTAAAGGTGCTGATTCTCCAAGGAGGGAGATTGCTAGTAAAGCGGCTGGAATGGCGAACCCGAGCACAAGGAGATGAGAAATGAGGTGCGTTTTAGAAACCTTTCCCGGTCACACGGTCTACCACCTTCTGGGTTTCTCATGCATGTTTTCGATGTAGGAAGATGCCCTTGACCCTGGACATTTGGGACCCATGGGATGGGTAACAGGCAGTAGTACTTTAAAGGCTCTGCGTTTGCTCCCCCAACCTCACCAAATCTCTCAGCCCCGAAAGTATCCACCCTTACGTCTAATCCAGCTGTGGGTCTAGATATGGTCAATCCAGGTGGCATCACAGCCCCTGAACGAATTTTGTAAGAATTTCTCTCTCTTTCACTGTCTTTGTTTCACGGGTTTTTAAAATTAATTTATTTTTATAATGGGGTTTAGCTGCTTTTCACGGCTGTGTTTATGCCGCTTTACACCCACTTGACTCACATCCAGAGAGATATCAATACATAGGTTTTAAGATTCTTACTAGTCAGATATATTCTTGTGCGGTGAATAAGGGGTATTGAGTCCAGTTCACTGAGCAAGGAGTAGGTCTTTCTATTACATATTGGGTTTATGGAACGGTATCTGAGCTAATTTGAAACCCTTGTTTTATGCATCACCCCACCTCACCTTTCCCGTTAAGCAGCCATAGTGTGTTTTCTAAACGTGTGACTCTGTTCTGTTTTGTAATTCAGTTCAAGTGTAGCGGTTTTTACATTCCCTCTATAAGTGATAGCTTATGATAAGTGTCTTTTTCTGTGTGACTTATTTCACTTAGAATCGTCTTACCTAAATCCACTCATCATGCTGCTACTAGCCTTATGACATTGATTTTATGGCTGAGTGATATTCCATTGTACATAAGGACCACCAATTCTTTATCCATTTTTCTCTTTCCTGGGATATTTAAGGTGTCATGAAGTGGAGGTTCTTGTCAACCGAGCAGCCCTAAACTTGGGGTGCCTGTGTCTTGCTGATTTTTAGTTTTCCCAATTTATACGCCCGTGAGTGGAAGTGACCTATGCGCTCTAAGCTGTGTTTTTTCGATGTTTCAGGACACACCGTACACTTCTCCAGAGTGGCTGTTGGCAATTTACATCCCGCCCATCAGCGTAGCAAAGCTCTCATTTCTCCATGGCCTGTCCTGCATTTCTGGTTTTGACACTTTTTTCAGCATGGCCCTTTTGACCGATGGGAAGCGAGACTTCTTTGTAGCGCTGATTTGCCTTTCCAGGTTGCTTGGTTGGCCAAAAAGGGCGTATGCGTTTTTTCCTGAATATATTCAGGAAAAAACGCATACGCCCTTTTTGGCCAAGGGCATCATTGTCGACGTTTTGCCGCTTTTCATGTGCTTTAAAGGCGATTCGAATCTACCTCCTGAAATCTGTTTCGTGCAATTCTGCCTTGCTTTCAAATCCTCTTCGTTGCCTTCCCTCAATATATTTGAGGACGAGAATTATCATTTATAACTCTGCAGGTTTGAGAATTGCAGTGCCCCTGAGCTCCATTTTTCAACTCGCTTTTTTGGGAGCTGGCCGCAAAAGCGCAGGATGGCCTCAGGCCCTATTTTTGTTCCGGGCGGCAGGCTGAGACTGTGGTTAATTCTTCTTCCTAATGGGAAAATAGAGTGACCTGTGCCTGTCCCAACACCTAGAGCTAGTCTCTCATTGGCTCCCCCTCTTCCCGTTCATCCTCAGGACAAATTGAAAGTTGTACAGAACAGGAGGTTAAAGGTGCTGATTCTCCAAGGAGGGAGATTGCTAGTAAAGCGGCTGGAATGGCGAACCCGAGCACAAGGAGATTAGAAATGGGGTGCGTTTTAGAAACCTTTCCCGGTCACACGGTCTACCACCTTCTGGGTTTCTCATGCATGTTTTTGATGTAGGAAGATGCCCTTGAACCTGGAGATTTGGGACCCATGGGATGGGTAACAGGCAGTAGTACTTTAAAGGCTCTGCGTTTGCTCCCCCAACCTCACCAAATCTCTCAGCCCTGAGAGTATCCACCCTTACGTCTCATCCAGCTGTGGGTCTAGATATGGTCAATCCAGGTGGCATCACAACCCCTGAACGAATTTTGTATGAATTTCTCTCTCTTTCACTGTCTTTGTTTCACGGGTTTTTAAAATTAATTTATTTTTATAATGGGGTTTAGCTGCTTTTCACGGCTGTGTTTATGCCGCTTTACACCCACTTGACTCACATCCAGAGAGATATCAATACATAGGTTTTAAGATTCTTACTAGTCAGATATATTCTTGTGCGGTGAATAAGGGGTGTTGAGTCCAGTTCACTGAGCAAGGAGTAGGTCTTTCTATTACATATTGGGTTTATGGAACGGTATCTGAGCTAACTTGAAACCCTTGTTTTATGCATCACCCCACCTCACCTTTCCCGTTAAGCAGCCATAGTGTGTTTTCTAAACGTGTGACTCTGTTCTGTTTTGTAATTCAGTTCAAGTGTAGCGGTTTTTACATTCCCTCTATAAGTGATAGCTTATGATAAGTGTCTTTTTCTGTGTGACTTATTTCACTTAGAATCGTCTTACCTAAATCCACTCATCATGCTGCTACTAGCCTTATGACATTGATTTTATTGCTGAGTGATATTCCATTGTACATAAGGACCACCAATTCTTTATCCATTTTTCTCTTTCCTGGGATATTTAAGGTGTCATGAAGTGGAGGTTGTTGTCAACCGAGCAGCCCTAAACTTTGGGGTGCCTGTGTCTTGCTGATTTTTAGTTTTCCCAATTTATACGCCAATGAGTGGATGTGCCCTATGCGCACTAAGCTGTGTTTTTTCGATGTTTCAGGACACACCGTACACTTCTCCAGAGTGGCTGTTGGCAATTTACATCCCGCCCATCAGCGTAGCAAGGCTCCCATTTCTCCATGGCCTGTCCTGCATTTCTGGTTTTGACACTTTTTTCAGGATGGCCCTTTTGACCCATGGGAAGCGAGACTTCTTTGTAGCGCTGATTTGCCTTTCCAGGTTGCTTGGTTGGCCAAAAAGGGCGTATGCGTTTTTTCCTGAATATATTCAGGAAAAAACGCATACGCCCTTTTTGGCCAAGGGCATCATTGTCGCCGTTTTGCTGCTTTTCATGTGCTTTAAAGGCGATTCGAATCTACCTCCTGAAATCTGTTTCCTGCAATTCTGCCTTGCTTTCAAATCCTCTTCGTTGCCTTCCCTCAATATATTTGTGGATGGGAGTTATCATTTATAACTCTGCAGGTTTGTGAATTGCAGTGCCCCTGAGCTCCATTTTTCAACTCGCTTTTTTGGGAGCTGGCCGCAAAAGCGCAGGATGGCCTCAGGCCCTATTTTGGTTCCGGGCGGCAGGCTGAGCCTGTGGTTAATTCCTCTTCCTGATGGGAAAATAGAGTGACCTGTGCCTGTCCCAACACCTAGAGCTAGTCTCTCATTGGCTCCCCCTCTTCCCGTTCATCCTCAGGACAAATTGAAAGCTGTATGGAACAGGAGGTTAAAGGTGCTGATTCTCCAAGGAGGGAGATTGCTAGTAAAGCGGCTGGAATGGCGAACCCGAGCACAAGGAGATGAGAAATGAGGTGCGTTTTAGAAACCTTTCCCGGTCACACGGTCTACCACCTTCTGGGTTTCTCATGCATGTTTTCGATGTAGGAAGATGCCCTTGACCCTGGACATTTGGGACCCATGGGATGGGTAACAGGCAGTAGTACTTTAAAGGCTCTGCGTTTGCTCCCCCAACCTCACCAAATCTCTCAGCCCCGAAAGTATCCACCCTTACGTCTAATCCAGCTGTGGGTCTAGATATGGTCAATCCAGGTGGCATCACAGCCCCTGAACGAATTTTGTAAGAATTTCTCTCTCTTTCACTGTCTTTGTTTCACGGGTTTTTAAAATTAATTTATTTTTATAATGGGGTTTAGCTGCTTTTCACGGCTGTGTTTATGCCGCTTTACACCCACTTGACTCACATCCAGAGAGATATCAATACATAGGTTTTAAGATTCTTACTAGTCAGATATATTCTTGTGCGGTGAATAAGGGGTGTTGAGTCCAGTTCACTGAGCAAGGAGTAGGTCTTTCTATTACATATTGGGTTTATGGAACGGTATCTGAGCTAATTTGAAACCCTTGTTTTATGCATC
Organism: Balaenoptera physalus; assembly: GCF_965194825.1. Taxonomy (NCBI): domain Eukaryota; kingdom Metazoa; phylum Chordata; class Mammalia; order Artiodactyla; family Balaenopteridae; genus Balaenoptera; species Balaenoptera physalus. The sequence continues at coordinate 118,711 of NW_028125350.1, forward strand.
ACCCCACCTCACCTTTCCCGTTAAGCAGCCATAGTGTGTTTTCTAAACGTGTGACTCTGTTCTGTTTTGTAATTCAGTTCAAGTGTAGCGGTTTTTACATTCCCTCTATAAGTGATAGCTTATGATAAGTGTCTTTTTCTGTGTGACTTATTTCACTTAGAATCGTCTTACCTAAATCCACTCATCATGCTGCTACTAGCCTTATGACATTGATTTTATGGCTGAGTGATATTCCATTGTACATAAGGACCACCAATTCTTTATCCATTTTTCTCTTTCCTGGGATATTTAAGGTGTCATGAAGTGGAGGTTCTTGTCAACCGAGCAGCCCTAAACTTGGGGTGCCTGTGTCTTGCTGATTTTTAGTTTTCCCAATTTATACGCCCGTGAGTGGAAGTGACCTATGCGCTCTAAGCTGTGTTTTTTCGATGTTTCAGGACACACCGTACACTTCTCCAGAGTGGCTCTTGGCAATTTACATCCCGCCCATCAGCGTAGCAAAGCTCTCATTTCTCCATGGCCTGTCCTGCATTTCTGGTTTTGACACTTTTTTCAGCATGGCCCTTTTGACCGATGGGTAGCGAGACTTCTTTGTAGCGCTGATTTGCCTTTCCAGGTTGCTTGGTTGGCCAAAAAGGGCGTATGCGTTTTTTCCTGAATATATTCAGGAAAAAACGCATACGCCCTTTTTGGCCAAGGGCATCATTGTCGACGTTTTGCCGCTTTTCATGTGCTTTAAAGGCGATTCGAATCTACCTCCTGAAATCTGTTTCGTGCAATTCTGCCTTGCTTTCAAATCCTCTTCGTTGCTTTCCCTCAATATATTTGAGGACGAGAATTATCATTTATAACTCTGCAGGTTTGAGAATTGCAGTGCCCCTGAGCTCCATTTTTCAACTCGCTTTTTTGGGAGCTGGCCGCAAAAGCGCAGGATGGCCTCAGGCCCTATTTTTGTTCCGGGCGGCAGGCTGAGACTGTGGTTAATTCTTCTTCCTAATGGGAAAATAGAGTGACCTGTGCCTGTCCCAACACCTAGAGCTAGTCTCTCATTGGCTCCCCCTCTTCCCGTTCATCCTCAGGACAAATTGAAAGTTGTACAGAACAGGAGGTTAAAGGTGCTGATTCTCCAAGGAGGGAGATTGCTAGTAAAGCGGCTGGAATGGCGAACCCGAGCACAAGGAGATTAGAAATGGGGTGCGTTTTAGAAACCTTTCCCGGTCACACGGTCTACCACCTTCTGGGCTTCTCATGCATGTTTTTGATGTAGGAAGATGCCCTTGAACCTGGAGATTTGGGACCCATGGGATGGGTAACAGGCAGTAGTACTTTAAAGGCTCTGCGTTTGCTCCCCCAACCTCACCAAATCTCTCAGCCCTGAGAGTATCCACCCTTACGTCTCATCCAGCTGTGGGTCTAGATATGGTCAATCCAGGTGGCATCACAACCCCTGAACGAATTTTGTATGAATTTCTCTCTCTTTCACTGTCTTTGTTTCACGGGTTTTTAAAATTAATTTATTTTTATAATGGGGTTTAGCTGCTTTTCACGGCTGTGTTTATGCCGCTTTACACCCACTTGACTCACATCCAGAGAGATATCAATACATAGGTTTTAAGATTCTTACTAGTCAGATATATTCTTGTGCGGTGAATAAGGGGTGTTGAGTCCAGTTCACTGAGCAAGGAGTAGGTCTTTCTATTACATATTGGGTTTATGGAACGGTATCTGAGCTAACTTGAAACCCTTGTTTTATGCATCACCCCACCTCACCTTTCCCGTTAAGCAGCCATAGTGTGTTTTCTAAACGTGTGACTCTGTTCTGTTTTGTAATTCAGTTCAAGTGTAGCGGTTTTTACATTCCCTCTATAAGTGATAGCTTATGATAAGTGTCTTTTTCTGTGTGACTTATTTCACTTAGAATCGTCTTACCTAAATCCACTCATCATGCTGCTACTAGCCTTATGACATTGATTTTATTGCTGAGTGATATTCCATTGTACATAAGGACCACCAATTCTTTATCCATTTTTCTCTTTCCTGGGATATTTAAGGTGTCATGAAGTGGAGGTTGTTGTCAACCGAGCAGCCCTAAACTTTGGGGTGCCTGTGTCTTGCTGATTTTTAGTTTTCCCAATTTATACGCCAATGAGTGGATGTGCCCTATGCGCACTAAGCTGTGTTTTTTCGATGTTTCAGGACACACCGTACACTTCTCCAGAGTGGCTGTTGGCAATTTACATCCCGCCCATCAGCGTAGCAAGGCTCCCATTTCTCCATGGCCTGTCCTGCATTTCTGGTTTTGACACTTTTTTCAGGATGGCCCTTTTGACCCATGGGAAGCGAGACTTCTTTGTAGCGCTGATTTGCCTTTCCAGGTTGCTTGGTTGGCCAAAAAGGGCGTATGCGTTTTTTCCTGAATATATTCAGGAAAAAACGCATACGCCCTTTTTGGCCAAGGGCATCATTGTCGCCGTTTTGCTGCTTTTCATGTGCTTTAAAGGCGATTCGAATCTACCTCCTGAAATCTGTTTCCTGCAATTCTGCCTTGCTTTCAAATCCTCTTCGTTGCCTTCCCTCAATATATTTGTGGATGGGAGTTATCATTTATAACTCTGCAGGTTTGTGAATTGCAGTGCCCCTGAGCTCCATTTTTCAACTCGCTTTTTTGGGAGCTGGCCGCAAAAGCGCAGGATGGCCTCAGGCCCTATTTTGGTTCCGGGCGGCAGGCTGAGCCTGTGGTTAATTCCTCTTCCTGATGGGAAAATAGAGTGACCTGTGCCTGTCCCAACACCTAGAGCTAGTCTCTCATTGGCTCCCCCTCTTCCCGTTCATCCTCAGGACAAATTGAAAGCTGTATGGAACAGGAGGTTAAAGGTGCTGATTCTCCAAGGAGGGAGATTGCTAGTAAAGCGGCTGGAATGGCGAACCCGAGCACAAGGAGATGAGAAATGAGGTGCGTTTTAGAAACCTTTCCCGGTCACACGGTCTACCACCTTCTGGGTTTCTCATGCATGTTTTCGATGTAGGAAGATGCCCTTGACCCTGGACATTTGGGACCCATGGGATGGGTAACAGGCAGTAGTACTTTAAAGGCTCTGCGTTTGCTCCCCCAACCTCACCAAATCTCTCAGCCCCGAAAGTATCCACCCTTACGTCTAATCCAGCTGTGGGTCTAGATATGGTCAATCCAGGTGGCATCACAGCCCCTGAACGAATTTTGTAAGAATTTCTCTCTCTTTCACTGTCTTTGTTTCACGGGTTTTTAAAATTAATTTATTTTTATAATGGGGTTTAGCTGCTTTTCACGGCTGTGTTTATGCCGCTTTACACCCACTTGACTCACATCCAGAGAGATATCAATACATAGGTTTTAAGATTCTTACTAGTCAGATATATTCTTGTGCGGTGAATAAGGGGTGTTGAGTCCAGTTCACTGAGCAAGGAGTAGGTCTTTCTATTACATATTGGGTTTATGGAACGGTATCTGAGCTAATTTGAAACCCTTGTTTTATGCATCACCCCACCTCACCTTTCCCGTTAAGCAGCCATAGTGTGTTTTCTAAACGTGTGACTCTGTTCTGTTTTGTAATTCAGTTCAAGTGTAGCGGTTTTTACATTCCCTCTATAAGTGATAGCTTATGATAAGTGTCTTTTTCTGTGTGACTTATTTCACTTAGAATCGTCTTACCTAAATCCACTCATCATGCTGCTACTAGCCTTATGACATTGATTTTATGGCTGAGTGATATTCCATTGTACATAAGGACCACCAATTCTTTATCCATTTTTCTCTTTCCTGGGATATTTAAGGTGTCATGAAGTGGAGGTTCTTGTCAACCGAGCAGCCCTAAACTTGGGGTGCCTGTGTCTTGCTGATTTTTAGTTTTCCCAATTTATACGCCCGTGAGTGGAAGTGACCTATGCGCTCTAAGCTGTGTTTTTTCGATGTTTCAGGACACACCGTACACTTCTCCAGAGTGGCTCTTGGCAATTTACATCCCGCCCATCAGCGTAGCAAAGCTCTCATTTCTCCATGGCCTGTCCTGCATTTCTGGTTTTGACACTTTTTTCAGCATGGCCCTTTTGACCGATGGGTAGCGAGACTTCTTTGTAGCGCTGATTTGCCTTTCCAGGTTGCTTGGTTGGCCAAAAAGGGCGTATGCGTTTTTTCCTGAATATATTCAGGAAAAAACGCATACGCCCTTTTTGGCCAAGGGCATCATTGTCGACGTTTTGCCGCTTTTCATGTGCTTTAAAGGCGATTCGAATCTACCTCCTGAAATCTGTTTCGTGCAATTCTGCCTTGCTTTCAAATCCTCTTCGTTGCTTTCCCTCAATATATTTGAGGACGAGAATTATCATTTATAACTCTGCAGGTTTGAGAATTGCAGTGCCCCTGAGCTCCATTTTTCAACTCGCTTTTTTGGGAGCTGGCCGCAAAAGCGCAGGATGGCCTCAGGCCCTATTTTTGTTCCGGGCGGCAGGCTGAGACTGTGGTTAATTCTTCTTCCTAATGGGAAAATAGAGTGACCTGTGCCTGTCCCAACACCTAGAGCTAGTCTCTCATTGGCTCCCCCTCTTCCCGTTCATCCTCAGGACAAATTGAAAGTTGTACAGAACAGGAGGTTAAAGGTGCTGATTCTCCAAGGAGGGAGATTGCTAGTAAAGCGGCTGGAATGGCGAACCCGAGCACAAGGAGATTAGAAATGGGGTGCGTTTTAGAAACCTTTCCCGGTCACACGGTCTACCACCTTCTGGGCTTCTCATGCATGTTTTTGATGTAGGAAGATGCCCTTGAACCTGGAGATTTGGGACCCATGGGATGGGTAACAGGCAGTAGTACTTTAAAGGCTCTGCGTTTGCTCCCCCAACCTCACCAAATCTCTCAGCCCTGAGAGTATCCACCCTTACGTCTCATCCAGCTGTGGGTCTAGATATGGTCAATCCAGGTGGCATCACAACCCCTGAACGAATTTTGTATGAATTTCTCTCTCTTTCACTGTCTTTGTTTCACGGGTTTTTAAAATTAATTTATTTTTATAATGGGGTTTAGCTGCTTTTCACGGCTGTGTTTATGCCGCTTTACACCCACTTGACTCACATCCAGAGAGATATCAATACATAGGTTTTAAGATTCTTACTAGTCAGATATATTCTTGTGCGGTGAATAAGGGGTGTTGAGTCCAGTTCACTGAGCAAGGAGTAGGTCTTTCTATTACATATTGGGTTTATGGAACGGTATCTGAGCTAACTTGAAACCCTTGTTTTATGCATCACCCCACCTCACCTTTCCCGTTAAGCAGCCATAGTGTGTTTTCTAAACGTGTGACTCTGTTCTGTTTTGTAATTCAGTTCAAGTGTAGCGGTTTTTACATTCCCTCTATAAGTGATAGCTTATGATAAGTGTCTTTTTCTGTGTGACTTATTTCACTTAGAATCGTCTTACCTAAATCCACTCATCATGCTGCTACTAGCCTTATGACATTGATTTTATTGCTGAGTGATATTCCATTGTACATAAGGACCACCAATTCTTTATCCATTTTTCTCTTTCCTGGGATATTTAAGGTGTCATGAAGTGGAGGTTGTTGTCAACCGAGCAGCCCTAAACTTTGGGGTGCCTGTGTCTTGCTGATTTTTAGTTTTCCCAATTTATACGCCAATGAGTGGATGTGCCCTATGCGCACTAAGCTGTGTTTTTTCGATGTTTCAGGACACACCGTACACTTCTCCAGAGTGGCTGTTGGCAATTTACATCCCGCCCATCAGCGTAGCAAGGCTCCCATTTCTCCATGGCCTGTCCTGCATTTCTGGTTTTGACACTTTTTTCAGGATGGCCCTTTTGACCCATGGGAAGCGAGACTTCTTTGTAGCGCTGATTTGCCTTTCCAGGTTGCTTGGTTGGCCAAAAAGGGCGTATGCGTTTTTTCCTGAATATATTCAGGAAAAAACGCATACGCCCTTTTTGGCCAAGGGCATCATTGTCGCCGTTTTGCTGCTTTTCATGTGCTTTAAAGGCGATTCGAATCTACCTCCTGAAATCTGTTTCCTGCAATTCTGCCTTGCTTTCAAATCCTCTTCGTTGCCTTCCCTCAATATATTTGTGGATGGGAGTTATCATTTATAACTCTGCAGGTTTGTGAATTGCAGTGCCCCTGAGCTCCATTTTTCAACTCGCTTTTTTGGGAGCTGGCCGCAAAAGCGCAGGATGGCCTCAGGCCCTATTTTGGTTCCGGGCGGCAGGCTGAGCCTGTGGTTAATTCCTCTTCCTGATGGGAAAATAGAGTGACCTGTGCCTGTCCCAACACCTAGAGCTAGTCTCTCATTGGCTCCCCCTCTTCCCGTTCATCCTCAGGACAAATTGAAAGCTGTATGGAACAGGAGGTTAAAGGTGCTGATTCTCCAAGGAGGGAGATTGCTAGTAAAGCGGCTGGAATGGCGAACCCGAGCACAAGGAGATGAGAAATGAGGTGCGTTTTAGAAACCTTTCCCGGTCACACGGTCTACCACCTTCTGGGTTTCTCATGCATGTTTTCGATGTAGGAAGATGCCCTTGACCCTGGACATTTGGGACCCATGGGATGGGTAACAGGCAGTAGTACTTTAAAGGCTCTGCGTTTGCTCCCCCAACCTCACCAAATCTCTCAGCCCCGAAAGTATCCACCCTTACGTCTAATCCAGCTGTGGGTCTAGATATGGTCAATCCAGGTGGCATCACAGCCCCTGAACGAATTTTGTAAGAATTTCTCTCTCTTTCACTGTCTTTGTTTCACGGGTTTTTAAAATTAATTTATTTTTATAATGGGGTTTAGCTGCTTTTCACGGCTGTGTTTATGCCGCTTTACACCCACTTGACTCACATCCAGAGAGATATCAATACATAGGTTTTAAGATTCTTACTAGTCAGATATATTCTTGTGCGGTGAATAAGGGGTGTTGAGTCCAGTTCACTGAGCAAGGAGTAGGTCTTTCTATTACATATTGGGTTTATGGAACGGTATCTGAGCTAATTTGAAACCCTTGTTTTATGCATCACCCCACCTCACCTTTCCCGTTAAGCAGCCATAGTGTGTTTTCTAAACGTGTGACTCTGTTCTGTTTTGTAATTCAGTTCAAGTGTAGCGGTTTTTACATTCCCTCTATAAGTGATAGCTTATGATAAGTGTCTTTTTCTGTGTGACTTATTTCACTTAGAATCGTCTTACCTAAATCCACTCATCATGCTGCTACTAGCCTTATGACATTGATTTTATGGCTGAGTGATATTCCATTGTACATAAGGACCACCAATTCTTTATCCATTTTTCTCTTTCCTGGGATATTTAAGGTGTCATGAAGTGGAGGTTCTTGTCAACCGAGCAGCCCTAAACTTGGGGTGCCTGTGTCTTGCTGATTTTTAGTTTTCCCAATTTATACGCCCGTGAGTGGAAGTGACCTATGCGCTCTAAGCTGTGTTTTTTCGATGTTTCAGGACACACCGTACACTTCTCCAGAGTGGCTGTTGGCAATTTACATCCCGCCCATCAGCGTAGCAAGGCTCCCATTTCTCCATGGCCTGTCCTGCATTTCTGGTTTTGACACTTTTTTCAGGATGGCCCTTTTGACCCATGGGAAGCGAGACTTCTTTGTAGCGCTGATTTGCCTTTCCAGGTTGCTTGGTTGGCCAAAAAGGGCGTATGCGTTTTTTCCTGAATATATTCAGGAAAAAACGCATACGCCCTTTTTGGCCAAGGGCATCATTGTCGCCGTTTTGCTGCTTTTCATGTGCTTTAAAGGCGATTCGAATCTACCTCCTGAAATCTGTTTCCTGCAATTCTGCCTTGCTTTCAAATCCTCTTCGTTGCCTTCCCTCAATATATTTGTGGATGGGAGTTATCATTTATAACTCTGCAGGTTTGTGAATTGCAGTGCCCCTGAGCTCCATTTTTCAACTCGCTTTTTTGGGAGCTGGCCGCAAAAGCGCAGGATGGCCTCAGGCCCTATTTTGGTTCCGGGCGGCAGGCTGAGCCTGTGGTTAATTCTTCTTCCTGATGGGAAAATAGAGTGACCTGTGCCTGTCCCAACACCTAGAGCTAGTCTCTCATTGGCTCCCCCTCTTCCCGTTCATCCTCAGGACAAATTGAAAGCTGTACGGAACAGGAGGTTAAAGGTGCTGATTCTCCAAGGAGGGAGATTGCTAGTAAAGCGGCTGGAATGGCGAACCCGAGCACAAGGAGATGAGAAATGAGGTGCGTTTTAGAAACCTTTCCCGGTCACACGGTCTACCACCTTCTGGGTTTCTCATGCATGTTTTCGATGTAGGAAGATGCCCTTTACCCTGGACATTTGGGACCCATGGGATGGGTAACAGGCAGTAGTACTTTAAAGGCTCTGCGTTTGCTCCCCCAACCTCACCAAATCTCTCAGCCCCGAAAGTATCCACCCTTACGTCTAATCCAGCTGTGGGTCTAGATATGGTCAATCCAGGTGGCATCACAGCCCCTGAACGAATTTTGTAAGAATTTCTCTCTCTTTCACTGTCTTTGTTTCACGGGTTTTTAAAATTAATTTATTTTTATAATGGGGTTTAGCTGCTTTTCACGGCTGTGTTTATGCCGCTTTACACCCACTTGACTCACATCCAGAGAGATATCAATACATAGGTTTTAAGATTCTTACTAGTCAGATATATTCTTGTGCGGTGAATAAGGGGTGTTGAGTCCAGTTCACTGAGCAAGGAGTAGGTCTTTCTATTACATATTGGGTTTATGGAACGGTATCTGAGCTAATTTGAAACCCTTGTTTTATGCATCACCCCACCTCACCTTTCCCGTTAAGCAGCCATAGTGTGTTTTCTAAACGTGTGACTCTGTTCTGTTTTGTAATTCAGTTCAAGTGTAGCGGTTTTTACATTCCCTCTATAAGTGATAGCTTATGATAAGTGTCTTTTTCTGTGTGACTTATTTCACTTAGAATCGTCTTACCTAAATCCACTCATCATGCTGCTACTAGCCTTATGACATTGATTTTATGGCTGAGTGATATTCCATTGTACATAAGGACCACCAATTCTTTATCCATTTTTCTCTTTCCTGGGATATTTAAGGTGTCATGAAGTGGAGGTTCTTGTCAACCGAGCAGCCCTAAACTTGGGGTGCCTGTGTCTTGCTGATTTTTAGTTTTCCCAATTTATACGCCCGTGAGTGGAAGTGACCTATGCGCTCTAAGCTGTGTTTTTTCGATGTTTCAGGACACACCGTACACTTCTCCAGAGTGGCTCTTGGCAATTTACATCCCGCCCATCAGCGTAGCAAAGCTCTCATTTCTCCATGGCCTGTCCTGCATTTCTGGTTTTGACACTTTTTTCAGCATGGCCCTTTTGACCGATGGGTAGCGAGACTTCTTTGTAGCGCTGATTTGCCTTTCCAGGTTGCTTGGTTGGCCAAAAAGGGCGTATGCGTTTTTTCCTGAATATATTCAGGAAAAAACGCATACGCCCTTTTTGGCCAAGGGCATCATTGTCGACATTTTGCCGCTTTTCATGTGCTTTAAAGGCGATTCGAATCTACCTCCTGAAATCTGTTTCGTGCAATTCTGCCTTGCTTTCAAATCCTCTTCGTTGCTTTCCCTCAATATATTTGAGGACGAGAATTATCATTTATAACTCTGCAGGTTTGAGAATTGCAGTGCCCCTGAGCTCCATTTTTCAACTCGCTTTTTTGGGAGCTGGCCGCAAAAGCGCAGGATGGCCTCAGGCCCTATTTTTGTTCCGGGCGGCAGGCTGAGACTGTGGTTAATTCTTCTTCCTAATGGGAAAATAGAGTGACCTGTGCCTGTCCCAACACCTAGAGCTAGTCTCTCATTGGCTCCCCCTCTTCCCGTTCATCCTCAGGACAAATTGAAAGTTGTACAGAACAGGAGGTTAAAGGTGCTGATTCTCCAAGGAGGGAGATTGCTAGTAAAGCGGCTGGAATGGCGAACCCGAGCACAAGGAGATTAGAAATGGGGTGCGTTTTAGAAACCTTTCCCGGTCACACGGTCTACCACCTTCTGGGCTTCTCATGCATGTTTTTGATGTAGGAAGATGCCCTTGAACCTGGAGATTTGGGACCCATGGGATGGGTAACAGGCAGTAGTACTTTAAAGGCTCTGCGTTTGCTCCCCCAACCTCACCAAATCTCTCAGCCCTGAGAGTATCCACCCTTACGTCTCATCCAGCTGTGGGTCTAGATATGGTCAATCCAGGTGGCATCACAACCCCTGAACGAATTTTGTATGAATTTCTCTCTCTTTCACTGTCTTTGTTTCACGGGTTTTTAAAATTAATTTATTTTTATAATGGGGTTTAGCTGCTTTTCACGGCTGTGTTTATGCCGCTTTACACCCACTTGACTCACATCCAGAGAGATATCAATACATAGGTTTTAAGATTCTTACTAGTCAGATATATTCTTGTGCGGTGAATAAGGGGTGTTGAGTCCAGTTCACTGAGCAAGGAGTAGGTCTTTCTATTACATATTGGGTTTATGGAACGGTATCTGAGCTAACTTGAAACCCTTGTTTTATGCATCACCCCACCTCACCTTTCCCGTTAAGCAGCCATAGTGTGTTTTCTAAACGTGTGACTCTGTTCTGTTTTGTAATTCAGTTCAAGTGTAGCGGTTTTTACATTCCCTCTATAAGTGATAGCTTATGATAAGTGTCTTTTTCTGTGTGACTTATTTCACTTAGAATCGTCTTACCTAAATCCACTCATCATGCTGCTACTAGCCTTATGACATTGATTTTATTGCTGAGTGATATTCCATTGTACATAAGGACCACCAATTCTTTATCCATTTTTCTCTTTCCTGGGATATTTAAGGTGTCATGAAGTGGAGGTTGTTGTCAACCGAGCAGCCCTAAACTTTGGGGTGCCTGTGTCTTGCTGATTTTTAGTTTTCCCAATTTATACGCCAATGAGTGGATGTGCCCTATGCGCACTAAGCTGTGTTTTTTCGATGTTTCAGGACACACCGTACACTTCTCCAGAGTGGCTGTTGGCAATTTACATCCCGCCCATCAGCGTAGCAAGGCTCCCATTTCTCCATGGCCTGTCCTGCATTTCTGGTTTTGACACCTTTTTCAGGATGGCCCTTTTGACCCATGGGAAGCGAGACTTCTTTGTAGCGCTGATTTGCCTTTCCAGGTTGCTTGGTTGGCCAAAAAGGGCGTATGCGTTTTTTCCTGAATATATTCAGGAAAAAACGCATACGCCCTTTTTGGCCAAGGGCATCATTGTCGCCGTTTTGCTGCTTTTCATGTGCTTTAAAGGCGATTCGAATCTACCTCCTGAAATCTGTTTCCTGCAATTCTGCCTTGCTTTCAAATCCTCTTCGTTGCCTTCCCTCAATATATTTGTGGATGGGAGTTATCATTTATAACTCTGCAGGTTTGTGAATTGCAGTGCCCCTGAGCTCCATTTTTCAACTCGCTTTTTTGGGAGCTGGCCGCAAAAGCGCAGGATGGCCTCAGGCCCTATTTTGGTTCCGGGCGGCAGGCTGAGCCTGTGGTTAATTCCTCTTCCTGATGGGAAAATAGAGTGACCTGTGCCTGTCCCAACACCTAGAGCTAGTCTCTCATTGGCTCCCCCTCTTCCCGTTCATCCTCAGGACAAATTGAAAGCTGTATGGAACAGGAGGTTAAAGGTGCTGATTCTCCAAGGAGGGAGATTGCTAGTAAAGCGGCTGGAATGGCGAACCCGAGCACAAGGAGATGAGAAATGAGGTGCGTTTTAGAAACCTTTCCCGGTCACACGGTCTACCACCTTCTGGGTTTCTCATGCATGTTTTCGATGTAGGAAGATGCCCTTGACCCTGGACATTTGGGACCCATGGGATGGGTAACAGGCAGTAGTACTTTAAAGGCTCTGCGTTTGCTCCCCCAACCTCACCAAATCTCTCAGCCCCGAAAGTATCCACCCTTACGTCTAATCCAGCTGTGGGTCTAGATATGGTCAATCCAGGTGGCATCACAGCCCCTGAACGAATTTTGTAAGAATTTCTCTCTCTTTCACTGTCTTTGTTTCACGGGTTTTTAAAATTAATTTATTTTTATAATGGGGTTTAGCTGCTTTTCACGGCTGTGTTTATGCCGCTTTACACCCACTTGACTCACATCCAGAGAGATATCAATACATAGGTTTTAAGATTCTTACTAGTCAGATATATTCTTGTGCGGTGAATAAGGGGTGTTGAGTCCAGTTCACTGAGCAAGGAGTAGGTCTTTCTATTACATATTGGGTTTATGGAACGGTATCTGAGCTAATTTGAAACCCTTGTTTTATGCATCACCCCACCTCACCTTTCCCGTTAAGCAGCCATAGTGTGTTTTCTAAACGTGTGACTCTGTTCTGTTTTGTAATTCAGTTCAAGTGTAGCGGTTTTTACATTCCCTCTATAAGTGATAGCTTATGATAAGTGTCTTTTTCTGTGTGACTTATTTCACTTAGAATCGTCTTACCTAAATCCACTCATCATGCTGCTACTAGCCTTATGACATTGATTTTATGGCTGAGTGATATTCCATTGTACATAAGGACCACCAATTCTTTATCCATTTTTCTCTTTCCTGGGATATTTAAGGTGTCATGAAGTGGAGGTTCTTGTCAACCGAGCAGCCCTAAACTTGGGGTGCCTGTGTCTTGCTGATTTTTAGTTTTCCCAATTTATACGCCCGTGAGTGGAAGTGACCTATGCGCTCTAAGCTGTGTTTTTTCGATGTTTCAGGACACACCGTACACTTCTCCAGAGTGGCTGTTGGCAATTTACATCCCGCCCATCAGCGTAGCAAGGCTCCCATTTCTCCATGGCCTGTCCTGCATTTCTGGTTTTGACACTTTTTTCAGGATGGCCCTTTTGACCCATGGGAAGCGAGACTTCTTTGTAGCGCTGATTTGCCTTTCCAGGTTGCTTGGTTGGCCAAAAAGGGCGTATGCGTTTTTTCCTGAATATATTCAGGAAAAAACGCATACGCCCTTTTTGGCCAAGGGCATCATTGTCGCCGTTTTGCTGCTTTTCATGTGCTTTAAAGGCGATTCGAATCTACCTCCTGAAATCTGTTTCCTGCAATTCTGCCTTGCTTTCAAATCCTCTTCGTTGCCTTCCCTCAATATATTTGTGGATGGGAGTTATCATTTATAACTCTGCAGGTTTGTGAATTGCAGTGCCCCTGAGCTCCATTTTTCAACTCGCTTTTTTGGGAGCTGGCCGCAAAAGCGCAGGATGGCCTCAGGCCCTATTTTGGTTCCGGGCGGCAGGCTGAGCCTGTGGTTAATTCTTCTTCCTGATGGGAAAATAGAGTGACCTGTGCCTGTCCCAACACCTAGAGCTAGTCTCTCATTGGCTCCCCCTCTTCCCGTTCATCCTCAGGACAAATTGAAAGCTGTACGGAACAGGAGGTTAAAGGTGCTGATTCTCCAAGGAGGGAGATTGCTAGTAAAGCGGCTGGAATGGCGAACCCGAGCACAAGGAGATGAGAAATGAGGTGCGTTTTAGAAACCTTTCCCGGTCACACGGTCTACCACCTTCTGGGTTTCTCATGCATGTTTTCGATGTAGGAAGATGCCCTTTACCCTGGACATTTGGGACCCATGGGATGGGTAACAGGCAGTAGTACTTTAAAGGCTCTGCGTTTGCTCCCCCAACCTCACCAAATCTCTCAGCCCCGAAAGTATCCACCCTTACGTCTAATCCAGCTGTGGGTCTAGATATGGTCAATCCAGGTGGCATCACAGCCCCTGAACGAATTTTGTAAGAATTTCTCTCTCTTTCACTGTCTTTGTTTCACGGGTTTTTAAAATTAATTTATTTTTATAATGGGGTTTAGCTGCTTTTCACGGCTGTGTTTATGCCGCTTTACACCCACTTGACTCACATCCAGAGAGATATCAATACATAGGTTTTAAGATTCTTACTAGTCAGATATATTCTTGTGCGGTGAATAAGGGGTGTTGAGTCCAGTTCACTGAGCAAGGAGTAGGTCTTTCTATTACATATTGGGTTTATGGAACGGTATCTGAGCTAATTTGAAACCCTTGTTTTATGCATCACCCCACCTCACCTTTCCCGTTAAGCAGCCATAGTGTGTTTTCTAAACGTGTGACTCTGTTCTGTTTTGTAATTCAGTTCAAGTGTAGCGGTTTTTACATTCCCTCTATAAGTGATAGCTTATGATAAGTGTCTTTTTCTGTGTGACTTATTTCACTTAGAATCGTCTTACCTAAATCCACTCATCATGCTGCTACTAGCCTTATGACATTGATTTTATGGCTGAGTGATATTCCATTGTACATAAGGACCACCAATTCTTTATCCATTTTTCTCTTTCCTGGGATATTTAAGGTGTCATGAAGTGGAGGTTCTTGTCAACCGAGCAGCCCTAAACTTGGGGTGCCTGTGTCTTGCTGATTTTTAGTTTTCCCAATTTATACGCCCGTGAGTGGAAGTGACCTATGCGCTCTAAGCTGTGTTTTTTCGATGTTTCAGGACACACCGTACACTTCTCCAGAGTGGCTCTTGGCAATTTACATCCCGCCCATCAGCGTAGCAAAGCTCTCATTTCTCCATGGCCTGTCCTGCATTTCTGGTTTTGACACTTTTTTCAGCATGGCCCTTTTGACCGATGGGTAGCGAGACTTCTTTGTAGCGCTGATTTGCCTTTCCAGGTTGCTTGGTTGGCCAAAAAGGGCGTATGCGTTTTTTCCTGAATATATTCAGGAAAAAACGCATACGCCCTTTTTGGCCAAGGGCATCATTGTCGACATTTTGCCGCTTTTCATGTGCTTTAAAGGCGATTCGAATCTACCTCCTGAAATCTGTTTCGTGCAATTCTGCCTTGCTTTCAAATCCTCTTCGTTGATTTCCCTCAATATATTTGAGGACGAGAATTATCATTTATAACTCTGCAGGTTTGAGAATTGCAGTGCCCCTGAGCTCCATTTTTCAACTCGCTTTTTTGGGAGCTGGCCGCAAAAGCGCAGGATGGCCTCAGGCCCTATTTTTGTTCCGGGCGGCAGGCTGAGACTGTGGTTAATTCTTCTTCCTAATGGGAAAATAGAGTGACCTGTGCCTGTCCCAACACCTAGAGCTAGTCTCTCATTGGCTCCCCCTCTTCCCGTTCATCCTCAGGACAAATTGAAAGTTGTACAGAACAGGAGGTTAAAGGTGCTGATTCTCCAAGGAGGGAGATTGCTAGTAAAGCGGCTGGAATGGCGAACCCGAGCACAAGGAGATTAGAAATGGGGTGCGTTTTAGAAACCTTTCCCGGTCACACGGTCTACCACCTTCTGGGCTTCTCATGCATGTTTTTGATGTAGGAAGATGCCCTTGAACCTGGAGATTTGGGACCCATGGGATGGGTAACAGGCAGTAGTACTTTAAAGGCTCTGCGTTTGCTCCCCCAACCTCACCAAATCTCTCAGCCCTGAGAGTATCCACCCTTACGTCTCATCCAGCTGTGGGTCTAGATATGGTCAATCCAGGTGGCATCACAACCCCTGAACGAATTTTGTATGAATTTCTCTCTCTTTCACTGTCTTTGTTTCACGGGTTTTTAAAATTAATTTATTTTTATAATGGGGTTTAGCTGCTTTTCACGGCTGTGTTTATGCCGCTTTACACCCACTTGACTCACATCCAGAGAGATATCAATACATAGGTTTTAAGATTCTTACTAGTCAGATATATTCTTGTGCGGTGAATAAGGGGTGTTGAGTCCAGTTCACTGAGCAAGGAGTAGGTCTTTCTATTACATATTGGGTTTATGGAACGGTATCTGAGCTAACTTGAAACCCTTGTTTTATGCATCACCCCACCTCACCTTTCCCGTTAAGCAGCCATAGTGTGTTTTCTAAACGTGTGACTCTGTTCTGTTTTGTAATTCAGTTCAAGTGTAGCGGTTTTTACATTCCCTCTATAAGTGATAGCTTATGATAAGTGTCTTTTTCTGTGTGACTTATTTCACTTAGAATCGTCTTACCTAAATCCACTCATCATGCTGCTACTAGCCTTATGACATTGATTTTATTGCTGAGTGATATTCCATTGTACATAAGGACCACCAATTCTTTATCCATTTTTCTCTTTCCTGGGATATTTAAGGTGTCATGAAGTGGAGGTTGTTGTCAACCGAGCAGCCCTAAACTTTGGGGTGCCTGTGTCTTGCTGATTTTTAGTTTTCCCAATTTATACGCCAATGAGTGGATGTGCCCTATGCGCACTAAGCTGTGTTTTTTCGATGTTTCAGGACACACCGTACACTTCTCCAGAGTGGCTGTTGGCAATTTACATCCCGCCCATCAGCGTAGCAAGGCTCCCATTTCTCCATGGCCTGTCCTGCATTTCTGGTTTTGACACTTTTTTCAGGATGGCCCTTTTGACCCATGGGAAGCGAGACTTCTTTGTAGCGCTGATTTGCCTTTCCAGGTTGCTTGGTTGGCCAAAAAGGGCGTATGCGTTTTTTCCTGAATATATTCAGGAAAAAACGCATACGCCCTTTTTGGCCAAGGGCATCATTGTCGCCGTTTTGCTGCTTTTCATGTGCTTTAAAGGCGATTCGAATCTACCTCCTGAAATCTGTTTCCTGCAATTCTGCCTTGCTTTCAAATCCTCTTCGTTGCCTTCCCTCAATATATTTGTGGATGGGAGTTATCATTTATAACTCTGCAGGTTTGTGAATTGCAGTGCCCCTGAGCTCCATTTTTCAACTCGCTTTTTTGGGAGCTGGCCGCAAAAGCGCAGGATGGCCTCAGGCCCTATTTTGGTTCCGGGCGGCAGGCTGAGCCTGTGGTTAATTCTTCTTCCTGATGGGAAAATAGAGTGACCTGTGCCTGTCCCAACACCTAGAGCTAGTCTCTCATTGGCTCCCCCTCTTCCCGTTCATCCTCAGGACAAATTGAAAGCTGTATGGAACAGGAGGTTAAAGGTGCTGATTCTCCAAGGAGGGAGATTGCTAGTAAAGCGGCTGGAATGGCGAACCCGAGCACAAGGAGATGAGAAATGAGGTGCGTTTTAGAAACCTTTCCCGGTCACACGGTCTACCACCTTCTGGGTTTCTCATGCATGTTTTCGATGTAGGAAGATGCCCTTGACCCTGGACATTTGGGACCCATGGGATGGGTAACAGGCAGTAGTACTTTAAAGGCTCTGCGTTTGCTCCCCCAACCTCACCAAATCTCTCAGCCCCGAAAGTATCCACCCTTACGTCTAATCCAGCTGTGGGTCTAGATATGGTCAATCCAGGTGGCATCACAGCCCCTGAACGAATTTTGTAAGAATTTCTCTCTCTTTCACTGTCTTTGTTTCACGGGTTTTTAAAATTAATTTATTTTTATAATGGGGTTTAGCTGCTTTTCACGGCTGTGTTTATGCCGCTTTACACCCACTTGACTCACATCCAGAGAGATATCAATACATAGGTTTTAAGATTCTTACTAGTCAGATATATTCTTGTGCGGTGAATAAGGGGTGTTGAGTCCAGTTCACTGAGCAAGGAGTAGGTCTTTCTATTACATATTGGGTTTATGGAACGGTATCTGAGCTAATTTGAAACCCTTGTTTTATGCATCACCCCACCTCACCTTTCCCGTTAAGCAGCCATAGTGTGTTTTCTAAACGTGTGACTCTGTTCTGTTTTGTAATTCAGTTCAAGTGTAGCGGTTTTTACATTCCCTCTATAAGTGATAGCTTATGATAAGTGTCTTTTTCTGTGTGACTTATTTCACTTAGAATCGTCTTACCTAAATCCACTCATCATGCTGCTACTAGCCTTATGACATTGATTTTATGGCTGAGTGATATTCCATTGTACATAAGGACCACCAATTCTTTATCCATTTTTCTCTTTCCTGGGATATTTAAGGTGTCATGAAGTGGAGGTTCTTGTCAACCGAGCAGCCCTAAACTTGGGGTGCCTGTGTCTTGCTGATTTTTAGTTTTCCCAATTTATACGCCCGTGAGTGGAAGTGACCTATGCGCTCTAAGCTGTGTTTTTTCGATGTTTCAGGACACACCGTACACTTCTCCAGAGTGGCTGTTGGCGATTTACATCCCGCCCATCAGCGTAGCAAGGCTCTCATTTCTCCATGGCCTGTCCTGCATTTCTGGTTTTGACACTTTTTTCAGCATGGCCCTTTTGACCGATGGGAAGCGAGACTTCTTTGTAGCGCTGATTTGCCTTTCCAGGTTGCTTGGTTGGCCAAAAAGGGCGTATGCGTTTTTTCCTGAATATATTCAGGAAAAAACGCATACGCCCTTTTTGGCCAAGGGCATCATTGTCGACGTTTTGCTGCTTTTCATGTGCTTTAAAGGCGATTCGAATCTACCTCCTGAAATCTGTTTCGTGCAATTCTGCCTTGCTTTCAAATCCTCTTCGTTGCCTTCCCTCAATATATTTGAGGACGAGAATTATCATTTATAACTCTGCAGGTTTGAGAATTGCAGTGCCCCTGAGCTCCATTTTTCAACTCGCTTTTTTGGGAGCTGGCCGCAAAAGCGCAGGATGGCCTCAGGCCCTATTTTGGTTCCGGGCGGCAGGCTGAGACTGTGGTTAATTCTTCTTCCTAATGGGAAAATAGAGTGACCTGTGCCTGTCCCAACACCTAGAGCTAGTCTCTCATTGGCTCCCCCTCTTCCCGTTCATCCTCAGGACAAATTGAAAGTTGTACAGAACAGGAGGTTAAAGGTGCTGATTCTCCAAGGAGGGAGATTGCTAGTAAAGCGGCTGGAATGGCGAACCCGAGCACAAGGAGATTAGAAATGGGGTGCGTTTTAGAAACCTTTCCCGGTCACACGGTCTACCACCTTCGGGGTTTCTCATGCATGTTTTTGATGTAGGAAGATGCCCTTGAACCTGGAGATTTGGGACCCATGGGATGGGTAACAGGCAGTAGTACTTTAAAGGCTCTGCGTTTGCTCCCCCAACCTCACCAAATCTCTCAGCCCTGAGAGTATCCACCCTTACGTCTCATCCAGCTGTGGGTCTAGATATGGTCAATCCAGGTGGCATCACAACCCCTGAACGAATTTTGTAAGAATTTCTCTCTCTTTCACTGTCTTTGTTTCACGGGTTTTTAAAATTAATTTATTTTTATAATGGGGTTTAGCTGCTTTTCACGGCTGTGTTTATGCCGCTTTACACCCACTTGACTCACATCCAGAGAGATATCAATACATAGGTTTTAAGATTCTTACTAGTCAGATATATTCTTGTGCGGTGAATAAGGGGTGTTGAGTCCAGTTCACTGAGCAAGGAGTAGGTCTTTCTATTACATATTGGGTTTATGGAACGGTATCTGAGCTAATTTGAAACCCTTGTTTTATGCATCACCCCACCTCACCTTTCCCGTTAAGCAGCCATAGTGTGTTTTCTAAACGTGTGACTCTGTTCTGTTTTGTAATTCAGTTCAAGTGTAGCGGTTTTTACATTCCCTCTATAAGTGATAGCTTATGATAAGTGTCTTTTTCTGTGTGACTTATTTCACTTAGAATCGTCTTACCTAAATCCACTCATCATGCTGCTACTAGCCTTATGACATTGATTTCATGGCTGAGTGATATTCCATTGTACATAAGGACCACCAATTCTTTATCCATTTTTCTCTTTCCTGGGATATTTAAGGTGTCATGAAGTGGAGGTTGTTGTCAACCGAGCAGCCCTAAACTTTGGGGTGCCTGTGTCTTGCTGATTTTTAGTTTTCCCAATTTATACGCCAATGAGTGGATGTGCCCTATGCGCACTAAGCTGTGTTTTTTCGATGTTTCAGGACACACCGTACACTTCTCCAGAGTGGCTGTTGGCAATTTACATCCCGCCCATCAGCGTAGCAAGGCTCCCATTTCTCCATGGCCTGTCCTGCATTTCTGGTTTTGACACTTTTTTCAGGATGGCCCTTTTGACCCATGGGAAGCGAGACTTCTTTGTAGCGCTGATTTGCCTTTCCAGGTTGCTTGGTTGGCCAAAAAGGGCGTATGCGTTTTTTCCTGAATATATTCAGGAAAAAACGCATACGCCCTTTTTGGCCAAGGGCATCATTGTCGACGTTTTGCCGCTTTTCATGTGCTTTAAAGGCGATTCGAATCTACCTCCTGAAATCTGTTTCGTGCAATTCTGCCTTGCTTTCAAATCCTCTTCGTTGCTTTCCCTCAATATATTTGAGGACGAGAATTATCATTTATAACTCTGCAGGTTTGAGAATTGCAGTGCCCCTGAGCTCCATTTTTCAACTCGCTTTTTTGGGAGCTGGCCGCAAAAGCGCAGGATGGCCTCAGGCCCTATTTTTGTTCCGGGCGGCAGGCTGAGACTGTGGTTAATTCTTCTTCCTAATGGGAAAATAGAGTGACCTGTGCCTGTCCCAACACCTAGAGCTAGTCTCTCATTGGCTCCCCCTCTTCCCGTTCATCCTCAGGACAAATTGAAAGTTGTACAGAACAGGAGGTTAAAGGTGCTGATTCTCCAAGGAGGGAGATTGCTAGTAAAGCGGCTGGAATGGCGAACCCGAGCACAAGGAGATTAGAAATGGGGTGCGTTTTAGAAACCTTTCCCGGTCACACGGTCTACCACCTTCTGGGCTTCTCATGCATGTTTTTGATGTAGGAAGATGCCCTTGAACCTGGAGATTTGGGACCCATGGGATGGGTAACAGGCAGTAGTACTTTAAAGGCTCTGCGTTTGCTCCCCCAACCTCACCAAATCTCTCAGCCCAGAGAGTATCCACCCTTACGTCTCATCCAGCTGTGGGTCTAGATATGGTCAATCCAGGTGGCATCACAACCCCTGAACGAATTTTGTATGAATTTCTCTCTCTTTCACTGTCTTTGTTTCACGGGTTTTTAAAATTAATTTATTTTTATAATGGGGTTTAGCTGCTTTTCACGGCTGTGTTTATGCCGCTTTACACCCACTTGACTCACATCCAGAGAGATATCAATACATAGGTTTTAAGATTCTTACTAGTCAGATATATTCTTGTGCGGTGAATAAGGGGTGTTGAGTCCAGTTCACTGAGCAAGGAGTAGGTCTTTCTATTACATATTGGGTTTATGGAACGGTATCTGAGCTAACTTGAAACCCTTGTTTTATGCATCACCCCACCTCACCTTTCCCGTTAAGCAGCCATAGTGTGTTTTCTAAACGTGTGACTCTGTTCTGTTTTGTAATTCAGTTCAAGTGTAGCGGTTTTTACATTCCCTCTATAAGTGATAGCTTATGATAAGTGTCTTTTTCTGTGTGACTTATTTCACTTAGAATCGTCTTACCTAAATCCACTCATCATGCTGCTACTAGCCTTATGACATTGATTTTATTGCTGAGTGATATTCCATTGTACATAAGGACCACCAATTCTTTATCCATTTTTCTCTTTCCTGGGATATTTAAGGTGTCATGAAGTGGAGGTTGTTGTCAACCGAGCAGCCCTAAACTTTGGGGTGCCTGTGTCTTGCTGATTTTTAGTTTTCCCAATTTATACGCCAATGAGTGGATGTGCCCTATGCGCACTAAGCTGTGTTTTTTCGATGTTTCAGGACACACCGTACACTTCTCCAGAGTGGCTGTTGGCAATTTACATCCCGCCCATCAGCGTAGCAAGGCTCCCATTTCTCCATGGCCTGTCCTGCATTTCTGGTTTTGACACTTTTTTCAGGATGGCCCTTTTGACCCATGGGAAGCGAGACTTCTTTGTAGCGCTGATTTGCCTTTCCAGGTTGCTTGGTTGGCCAAAAAGGGCGTATGCGTTTTTTCCTGAATATATTCAGGAAAAAACGCATAGGCCCTTTTTGGCCAAGGGCATCATTGTCGCCGTTTTGCTGCTTTTCATGTGCTTTAAAGGCGATTCGAATCTACCTCCTGAAATCTGTTTCCTGCAATTCTGCCTTGCTTTCAAATCCTCTTCGTTGCCTTCCCTCAATATATTTGAGGACGAGAATTATCATTTATAACTCTGCAGGTTTGAGAATTGCAGTGCCCCTGAGCTCCATTTTTCAACTCGCTTTTTTGGGAGCTGGCCGCAAAAGCGCAGGATGGCCTCAGGCCCTAATTTTGTTCCAGGCGGCAGGCTGAGACTGTGGTTAATTCTTCTTCCTAATGGGAAAATAGAGTGACCTGTGCCTGTCCCAACACCTAGAGCTAGTCTCTCATTGGCTCCCCCTCTTCCCGTTCATCCTCAGGACAAATTGAAAGTTGTACAGAACAGGAGGTTAAAGGTGCTGATTCTCCAAGGAGGGAGATTGCTAGTAAAGTGGCTGGAATGGCGAACCCGAGCACAAGGAGATTAGAAATGGGGTGCGTTTTAGAAACCTTTCCCGGTCACACGGTCTACCACCTTCTGGGTTTCTCATGCATGTTTTTGATGTAGGAAGATGCCCTTGAACCTGGAGATTTGGGACCCATGGGATGGGTAACAGGCAGTAGTACTTTAAAGGCTCTGCGTTTGCTCCCCCAACCTCACCAAATCTCTCAGCCCTGAGAGTATCCACCCTTACGTCTCATCCAGCTGTGGGTCTAGATATGGTCAATCCAGGTGGCATCACAGCCCCTGAACGAATTTTGTAAGAATTTCTCTCTCTTTCACTGTCTTTGTTTCACGGGTTTTTAAAATTAATTTATTTTTATAATGGGGTTTAGCTGCTTTTCACGGCTGTGTTTATGCCGCTTTACACCCACTTGACTCACATCCAGAGAGATATCAATACATAGGTTTTAAGATTCTTACTAGTCAGATATATTCTTGTGCGGTGAATAAGGGGTGTTGAGTCCAGTTCACTGAGCAAGGAGTAGGTCTTTCTATTACATATTGGGTTTATGGAACGGTATCTGAGCTAATTTGAAACCCTTGTTTTATGCATCACCCCACCTCACCTTTCCCGTTAAGCAGCCATAGTGTGTTTTCTAAACGTGTGACTCTGTTCTGTTTTGTAATTCAGTTCAAGTGTAGCGGTTTTTACATTCCCTCTATAAGTGATAGCTTATGATAAGTGTCTTTTTCTGTGTGACTTATTTCACTTAGAATCGTCTTACCTAAATCCACTCATCATGCTGCTACTAGCCTTATGACATTGATTTTATGGCTGAGTGATATTCCATTGTACATAAGGACCACCAATTCTTTATCCATTTTTCTCTTTCCTGGGATATTTAAGGTGTCATGAAGTGGAGGTTCTTGTCAACCGAGCAGCCCTAAACTTGGGGTGCCTGTGTCTTGCTGATTTTTAGTTTTCCCAATTTATACGCCCGTGAGTGGAAGTGACCTATGCGCTCTAAGCTGTGTTTTTTCGATGTTTCAGGACACACCGTACACTTCTCCAGAGTGGCTGTTGGCAATTTACATCCCGCCCATCGCGTAGCAAGGCTCTCATTTCTCCATGGCCTGTCCTGCATTTCTGGTTTTGACACTTTTTTCAGCATGGCCCTTTTGACCGATGGGAAGCGAGACTTCTTTGTAGCGCTGATTTGCCTTTCCAGGTTGCTTGGTTGGCCAAAAAGGGCGTATGCGTTTTTTCCTGAATATATTCAGGAAAAAACGCATACGCCCTTTTTGGCCAAGGGCATCATTGTCGACGTTTTGCCGCTTTTCATGTGCTTTAAAGGCGATTCGAATCTACCTCCTGAAATCTGTTTCGTGCAATTCTGCCTTGCTTTCAAATCCTCTTCGTTGCCTTCCCTCAATATATTTGAGGACGAGAATTATCATTTATAACTCTGCAGGTTTGAGAATTGCAGTGCCCCTGAGCTCCATTTTTCAACTCGCTTTTTTGGGAGCTGGCCGCAAAAGCGCAGGATGGCCTCAGGCCCTATTTTGGTTCCGGGCGGCAGGCTGAGACTGTGGTTAATTCTTCTTCCTAATGGGAAAATAGAGTGACCTGTGCCTGTCCCAACACCTAGAGCTAGTCTCTCATTGGCTCCCCCTCTTCCCGTTCATCCTCAGGACAAATTGAAAGTTGTACAGAACAGGAGGTTAAAGGTGCTGATTCTCCAAGGAGGGAGATTGCTAGTAAAGCGGCTGGAATGGCGAACCCGAGCACAAGGAGATTAGAAATGGGGTGCGTTTTAGAAACCTTTCCCGGTCACACGGTCTACCACCTTCGGGGTTTCTCATGCATGTTTTTGATGTAGGAAGATGCCCTTGAACCTGGAGATTTGGGACCCATGGGATGGGTAACAGGCAGTAGTACTTTAAAGGCTCTGCGTTTGCTCCCCCAACCTCACCAAATCTCTCAGCCCTGAGAGTATCCACCCTTACGTCTCATCCAGCTGTGGGTCTAGATATGGTCAATCCAGGTGGCATCACAACCCCTGAACGAATTTTGTAAGAATTTCTCTCTCTTTCACTGTCTTTGTTTCACGGGTTTTTAAAATTAATTTATTTTTATAATGGGGTTTAGCTGCTTTTCACGGCTGTGTTTATGCCGCTTTACACCCACTTGACTCACATCCAGAGAGATATCAATACATAGGTTTTAAGATTCTTACTAGTCAGATATATTCTTGTGCGGTGAATAAGGGGTGTTGAGTCCAGTTCACTGAGCAAGGAGTAGGTCTTTCTATTACATATTGGGTTTATGGAACGGTATCTGAGCTAATTTGAAACCCTTGTTTTATGCATCACCCCACCTCACCTTTCCCGTTAAGCAGCCATAGTGTGTTTTCTAAACGTGTGACTCTGTTCTGTTTTGTAATTCAGTTCAAGTGTAGCGGTTTTTACATTCCCTCTATAAGTGATAGCTTATGATAAGTGTCTTTTTCTGTGTGACTTATTTCACTTAGAATCGTCTTACCTAAATCCACACATCATGCTGCTACTAGCCTTATGACATTGATTTCATGGCTGAGTGATATTCCATTGTACATAAGGACCACCAATTCTTTATCCATTTTTCTCTTTCCTGGGATATTTAAGGTGTCATGAAGTGGAGGTTGTTGTCAACCGAGCAGCCCTAAACTTTGGGGTGCCTGTGTCTTGCTGATTTTTAGTTTTCCCAATTTATACGCCAATGAGTGGATGTGCCCTATGCGCACTAAGCTGTGTTTTTTCGATGTTTCAGGACACACCGTACACTTCTCCAGAGTGGCTGTTGGCAATTTACATCCCGCCCATCAGCGTAGCAAGGCTCCCATTTCTCCATGGCCTGTCCTGCATTTCTGGTTTTGACACTTTTTTCAGGATGGCCCTTTTGACCCATGGGAAGCGAGACTTCTTTGTAGCGCTGATTTGCCTTTCCAGGTTGCTTGGTTGGCCAAAAAGGGCGTATGCGTTTTTTCCTGAATATATTCAGGAAAAAACGCATACGCCCTTTTTGGCCAAGGGCATCATTGTCGCCGTTTTGCTGCTTTTCATGTGCTTTAAAGGCGATTCGAATCTACCTCCTGAAATCTGTTTCCTGCAATTCTGCCTTGCTTTCAAATCCTCTTCGTTGCCTTCCCTCAATATATTTGTGGATGGGAGTTATCATTTATAACTCTGCAGGTTTGTGAATTGCAGTGCCCCTGAGCTCCATTTTTCAACTCGCTTTTTTGGGAGCTGGCCGCAAAAGCGCAGGATGGCCTCAGGCCCTATTTTGGTTCCGGGCGGCAGGCTGAGCCTGTGGTTAATTCTTCTTCCTGATGGGAAAATAGAGTGACCTGTGCCTGTCCCAAACCTAGAGCTAGTCTCTCATTGGCTCCCCCTCTTCCCGTTCATCCTCAGGACAAATTGAAAGCTGTACGGAACAGGAGGTTAAAGGTGCTGATTCTCCAAGGAGGGAGATTGCTAGTAAAGCGGCTGGAATGGCGAACCCGAGCACAAGGAGATGAGAAATGAGGTGCGTTTTAGAAACCTTTCCCGGTCACACGGTCTACCACCTTCTGGGTTTCTCATGCATGTTTTCGATGTAGGAAGATGCCCTTGACCCTGGACATTTGGGACCCATGGGATGGGTAACAGGCAGTAGTACTTTAAAGGCTCTGCGTTTGCTCCCCCAACCTCACCAAATCTCTCAGCCCCGAAAGTATCCACCCTTACGTCTAATCCAGCTGTGGGTCTAGATATGGTCAATCCAGGTGGCATCACAGCCCCTGAACGAATTTTGTAAGAATTTCTCTCTCTTTCACTGTCTTTGTTTCACGGGTTTTTAAAATTAATTTATTTTTATAATGGGGTTTAGCTGCTTTTCACGGCTGTGTTTATGCCGCTTTACACCCACTTGACTCACATCCAGAGAGATATCAATACATAGGTTTTAAGATTCTTACTAGTCAGATATATTCTTGTGCGGTGAATAAGGGGTGTTGAGTCCAGTTCACTGAGCAAGGAGTAGGTCTTTCTATTACATATTGGGTTTATGGAACGGTATCTGAGCTAATTTGAAACCCTTGTTTTATGCATCACCCCACCTCACCTTTCCCGTTAAGCAGCCATAGTGTGTTTTCTAAACGTGTGACTCTGTTCTGTTTTGTAATTCAGTCCAAGTGTAGCGGTTTTTACATTCCCTCTATAAGTGATAGCTTATGATAAGTGTCTTTTTCTGTGTGACTTATTTCACTTAGAATCGTCTTACCTAAATCCACTCATCATGCTGCTACTAGCCTTATGACATTGATTTTATGGCTGAGTGATATTCCATTGTACATAAGGACCACCAATTCTTTATCCATTTTTCTCTTTCCTGGGATATTTAAGGTGTCAGGAAGTGGAGGTTCTTGTCAACCGAGCAGCCCTAAACTTGGGGTGCCTGTGTCTTGCTGATTTTTAGTTTTCCCAATTTATACGCCCGTGAGTGGAAGTGACCTATGCGCTCTAAGCTGTGTTTTTTCGATGTTTCAGGACACACCGTACACTTCTCCAGAGTGGCTCTTGGCAATTTACATCCCGCCCATCAGCGTAGCAAAGCTCTCATTTCTCCATGGCCTGTCCTGCATTTCTGGTTTTGACACTTTTTTCAGCATGGCCCTTTTGACCGATGGGAAGCGAGACTTCTTTGTAGCGCTGATTTGCCTTTCCAGGTTGCTTGGTTGGCCAAAAAGGGCGTATGCGTTTTTTCCTGAATATATTCAGGAAAAAACGCATACGCCCTTTTTGGCCAAGGGCATCATTGTCGACGTTTTGCCGCTTTTCATGTGCTTTAAAGGCGATTCGAATCTACCTCCTGAAATCTGTTTCGTGCAATTCTGCCTTGCTTTCAAATCCTCTTCGTTGCCTTCCCTCAATATATTTGAGGACGAGAATTATCATTTATAACTCTGCAGGTTTGAGAATTGCAGTGCCCCTGAGCTCCATTTTTCAACTCGCTTTTTTGGGAGCTGGCCGCAAAAGCGCAGGATGGCCTCAGGCCCTATTTTTGTTCCGGGCGGCAGGCTGAGACTGTGGTTAATTCTTCTTCCTAATGGGAAAATAGAGTGACCTGTGCCTGTCCCAACACCTAGAGCTAGTCTCTCATTGGCTCCCCCTCTTCCCGTTCATCCTCAGGACAAATTGAAAGTTGTACAGAACAGGAGGTTAAAGGTGCTGATTCTCCAAGGAGGGAGATTGCTAGTAAAGCGGCTGGAATGGCGAACCCGAGCACAAGGAGATTAGAAATGGGGTGCGTTTTAGAAACCTTTCCCGGTCACACGGTCTACCACCTTCGGGGTTTCTCATGCATGTTTTTGATGTAGGAAGATGCCCTTGAACCTGGAGATTTGGGACCCATGGGATGGGTAACAGGCAGTAGTACCTTAAAGGCTCTGCGTTTGCTCCCCCAACCTCACCAAATCTCTCAGCCCTGAGAGTATCCACCCTTACGTCTCATCCAGCTGTGGGTCTAGATATGGTCAATCCAGGTGGCATCACAACCCCTGAACGAATTTTGTAAGAATTTCTCTCTCTTTCACTGTCTTTGTTTCACGGGTTTTTAAAATTAATTTATTTTTATAATGGGGTTTAGCTGCTTTTCACGGCTGTGTTTATGACGCTTTACACCCACTTGACTCACATCCAGAGAGATATCTATACATAGGTTTTAAGATTCTTACTAGTCAGATATATGCTTGTGCGGTGAATAAGGGGTGTTGAGTCCAGTTCACTGAGCAAGGAGTAGGTCTTTCTATTACATATTGGGTTTATGGAACGGTATCTGAGCTAATTTGAAACCCTTGTTTTATGCATCACCCCACCTCACCTTTCCCGTTAAGCAGCCATAGTGTGTTTTCTAAACGTGTGACTCTGTTCTGTTTTGTAATTCAGTTCAAGTGTAGCGGTTTTTACATTCCCTCTATTAGTGACAGCTTATGATAAGTGTCTTTTTCTGTGTGACTTATTTCACTTAGAGTCGTCGTACCTAAATCCACTCATCATGCTGCTACTAGCCTTATGACATTGATTTTATGGCTGAGTGATATTCCATTGTACATAAGGACCACCAATTCTTTATCCATTTTTCTCTTTCCTGGGATATTTAAGGTGTCATGAAGTGGAGGTTGTTGTCAACCGAGCAGCCCTAAACTTGGGTTGCCTGTGTCTTGCTGATTTTTAGTTTTCCCAATTTATACGCCCGTGAGTGGAAGTGACCTATGCGCTCTAAGCTGTGTTTTTTCGATGTTTCAGGACACACCGTACACTTCTCCAGAGTGGCTGTTGGCAATTTACATCCCGCCCATCGCGTAGCAAGGCTCTCATTTCTCCATGGCCTGTCCTGCATTTCTGGTTTTGACACTTTTTTCAGCATGGCCCTTTTGACCCATGGGAAGCGAGACTTCTTTGTAGCGCTGATTTGCCTTTCCAGGTTGCTTGGTTGGCCAAAAAGGGCGTATGCGTTTTTTCCTGAATATATTCAGGAAAAAACGCATACGCCCTTTTTGGCCAAGGGCATCATTGTCGACGTTTTGCCGCTTTTCATGTGCTTTAAAGGCGATTCGAATCTACCTCCTGAAATCTGTTTCGTGCAATTCTGCCTTGCTTTCAAATCCTCTTCGTTGCCTTCCCTCAATATATTTGAGGACGAGAATTATCATTTATAACTCTGCAGGTTTGTGAATTGCAGTGCCCCTGAGCTCCATTTTTCAACTCGCTTTTTTGGGAGCTGGCCGCAAAAGCGCAGGATGGCCTCAGGCCCTATTTTGGTTCCGGGCGGCAGGCTGAGCCTGTGGTTAATTCTTCTTCCTAATGGGAAAATAGAGCGACCTGTGCCTGTCCCAACACCTAGAGCTAGTCTCTCTTTGGCTCCCGCTCTTCCCGTTCATCCTCAGGACAAATTGAAAGTTGTACGGAACAGGAGGTTAAAGGTGCTGATTCTCCAAGGAGGGAGATTGCTAGTAAAGCGGCTGGAATGGAGAACCCGAGCACAAGGAGATTAGAAATGGGGTGCGTTTTAGAAACCTTTCCCGGTCACACGGTCTACCACCTTCTGGGTTTCTCATGCATGTTTTTGATGTAGGAAGATGCCCTTGAACCTGGAGATTTGGGACCCATGGGATGGGTAACAGGCAGTAGTACTTTAAAGGCTCTGCGTTTGCTCCCACAACCTCACCAAATCTCTCAGCCCCGAGAGTATCCACCCTTACGTCTCATCCAGCTGTGGGTCTAGATATGGTCAATCCAGGTGGCATCACAGCCCCTGAACGAATTTTGTAAGAATTTCTCTCTCTTTCACTGTCTTTGTTTCACGGGCTTTTAAAATTAATTTATTTTTATAATGGTGTTTAGCTGCTTTTCACGGCTGTGTTTATGCCGCTTTACACCCACTTGACTCACTTCCAGAGAGATATAAATTCATAGGTTTTAAAATTCTTACTAGTCAGATATATTCTTGTGCGGTGAAGAGGGGGTGTTGATTCCAGTTCACTGAGCAAGGAGTAGGTCTTTCTATTACATATTGGGTTTATGGAACGGTATCTGAGCTAATTTGAAACCCTTGTTTTATGCATCACCCCACCTCACCTTTCCCGTTAAGCAGCCATAGTGTGTTTTCTAAACGTGTGACTCTGTTCTGTTTTGTAATTCAGTTCAAGTGTAGCGGTTTTTACATTCCCTCTATAAGTGATAGCTTATGATAAGTGTCTTTTTCTCTGTGACTTATTTCACTTAGAATTGTCGTACCTAAATCCACTCATCATGCTGCTACTAGCCTTATGACATTGATTTCATGGCTGAATGATATTCCATTGTACATAAGGACCACCACTTCTTTATCCATTTTTCTCTTTCCTGGGATATTTAAGGTGTCATGAAGTGGAGGTTGTTGTCAACAGAGCAGCCCTAAACTTTGGGGTGCCTGTGTCTTGCTGATTTTTAGTTTTCCCAATTTATACGCCAATGAGTGGATGTGCCCTATGCGCACTAAGCTGTGTTTTTTCGATGTTTCAGGACACACCGTACACTTCTCCAGAGTGGCTCTTGGCAATTTACATCCCGCCCATCAGTGTAGCAAGGCTCCCATTTCTCCATGGCCTGTCCTGCATTTCTGGTTTTGACACTTTTTTCAGCATGGCCCTTTTGACCGATGGGAAGCGAGACTTCTTTATAGCGCTGATTTGCCTTTCCAGGTTGCTTGGTTGGCCAAAAAGGGCGTATGCGTTTTTTCCTGAATATATTCAGGAAAAAACGCATACGCCCTTTTTGGCCAAGGGCATCATTGTCGCCGTTTTGCTGCTTTTCATGTGTTTTAAAGGCGATTCGAATCTACCTCCTGAAATCTGTTTCCTGCAATTCTGCCTTGCTTTCAAATCCTCTTCGTTGCCTTCCCTCAATATATTTGTGGATGGGAGTTATCATTTATAACTCTGCAGGTTTGTGAATTGCAGTGCCCCTGAGCTCCATTTTTCAACTCGCTTTTTTGGGAGCTGGCCGCAAAAGCGCAGGATGGCCTCAGGCCCTATTTTGGTTCCGGGCGGCAGGCTGAGCCTGTGGTTAATTCTTCTTCCTGATGGGAAAATAGAGTGACCTGTGCCTGTCCCAAACCTAGAGCTAGTCTCTCATTGGCTCCCCCTCTTCCCGTTCATCCTCAGGACAAATTGAAAGCTGTACGGAACAGGAGGTTAAAGGTGCTGATTCTCCAAGGAGGGAGATTGCTAGTAAAGCGGCTGGAATGGCGAACCCGAGCACAAGGAGATGAGAAATGAGGTGCGTTTTAGAAACCTTTCCCCATCACACGGTCTACCACCTTCTGGGTTTCTCATGCATGTTTTCGATGTAGGAAGATGCCCTTGACCCTGGACATTTGGGACCCATGGGATGGGTAACAGGCAGTAGTACTTTAAAGGCTCTGCGTTTGCTCCCCCAACCTCACCAAATCTCTCAGCCCCGAAAGTATCCACCCTTACGTCTAATCCAGCTGTGGGTCTAGATATGGTCAATCCAGGTGGCATCACAGCCCCTGAACGAATTTTGTAAGAATTTCTCTCTCTTTCACTGTCTTTGTTTCACGGGTTTTTAAAATTAATTTATTTTTATAATGGGGTTTAGCTGCTTTTCACGGCTGTGTTTATGCCGCTTTACACCCACTTGACTCACATCCAGAGAGATATCAATACATAGGTTTTAAGATTCTTACTAGTCAGATATATTCTTGTGCGGTGAATAAGGGGTGTTGAGTCCAGTTCACTGAGCAAGGAGTAGGTCTTTCTATTACATATTGGGTTTATGGAACGGTATCTGAGCTAATTTGAAACCCTTGTTTTATGCATCACCCCACCTCACCTTTCCCGTTAAGCAGCCATAGTGTGTTTTCTAAACGTGTGACTCTGTTCTGTTTTGTAATTCAGTTCAAGTGTAGCGGTTTTTACATTCCCTCTATAAGTGATAGCTTATGATAAGTGTCTTTTTCTGTGTGACTTATTTCACTTAGAATCGTCTTACCTAAATCCACTCATCATGCTGCTACTAGCCTTATGACATTGATTTTATGGCTGAGTGATATTCCATTGTACATAAGGACCACCAATTCTTTATCCATTTTTCTCTTTCCTGGGATATTTAAGGTGTCATGAAGTGGAGGTTCTTGTCAACCGAGCAGCCCTAAACTTGGGGTGCCTGTGTCTTGCTGATTTTTAGTTTTCCCAATTTATACGCCCGTGAGTGGAAGTGACCTATGCGCTCTAAGCTGTGTTTTTTCGATGTTTCAGGACACACCGTACACTTCTCCAGAGTGGCTGTTGGCAATTTACATCCCGCCCATCAGCGTAGCAAAGCTCTCATTTCTCCATGGCCTGTCCTGCATTTCTGGTTTTGACACTTTTTTCAGCATGGCCCTTTTGACCGATGGGAAGCGAGACTTCTTTGTAGCGCTGATTTGCCTTTCCAGGTTGCTTGGTTGGCCAAAAAGGGCGTATGCGTTTTTTCCTGAATATATTCAGGAAAAAACGCATACGCCCTTTTTGGCCAAGGGCATCATTGTCGACGTTTTGCCGCTTTTCATGTGCTTTAAAGGCGATTCGAATCTACCTCCTGAAATCTGTTTCGTGCAATTCTGCCTTGCTTTCAAATCCTCTTCGTTGCCTTCCCTCAATATATTTGAGGACGAGAATTATTTATAACTCTGCAGGTTTGAGAATTGCAGTGCCCCTGAGCTCCATTTTTCAACTCGCTTTTTTGGGAGCTGGCCGCAAAAGCGCAGGATGGCCTCAGGCCCTATTTTTGTTCCGGGCGGCAGGCTGAGACTGTGGTTAATTCTTCTTCCTAATGGGAAAATAGAGTGACCTGTGCCTGTCCCAACACCTAGAGCTAGTCTCTCATTGGCTCCCCCTCTTCCCGTTCATCCTCAGGACAAATTGAAAGTTGTACAGAACAGGAGGTTAAAGGTGCTGATTCTCCAAGGAGGGAGATTGCTAGTAAAGCGGCTGGAATGGCGAACCCGAGCCCAAGGAGATTAGAAATGGGGTGCGTTTTAGAAACCTTTCCCGGTCACACGGTCTACCACCTTCTGGGTTTCTCATGCATGTTTTTGATGTAGGAAGATGCCCTTGAACCTGGAGATTTGGGACCCATGGGATGGGTAACAGGCAGTAGTACTTTAAAGGCTCTGCGTTTGCTCCCCCAACCTCACCAAATCTCTCAGCCCTGAGAGTATCCACCCTTACGTCTCATCCAGCTGTGGGTCTAGATATGGTCAATCCAGGTGGCATCACAACCCCTGAACGAATTTTGTAAGAATTTCTCTCTCTTTCACTGTCTTTGTTTCACGGGTTTTTAAAATTAATTTATTTTTATAATGGGGTTTAGCTGCTTTTCACGGCTGTGTTTATGCCGCTTTACACCCACTTGACTCACATCCAGAGAGATATCAATACATAGGTTTTAAGATTCTTACTAGTCAGATATATGCTTGTGCGGTGAATAAGGGGTGTTGAGTCCAGTTCACTGAGCAAGGAGTAGGTCTTTCTATTACATATTGGGTTTATGGAACGGTATCTGAGCTAATTTGAAACCCTTGTTTTATGCATCACCCCACCTCACCTTTCCCGTTAAGCAGCCATAGTGTGTTTTCTAAACGTGTGACTCTGTTCTGTTTTGTAATTCAGTTCAAGTGTAGCGGTTTTTACATTCCCTCTATAAGTGACAGCTTATGATAAGTGTCTTTTTCTGTGTGACTTATTTCACTTAGACTCGTCGTACCTAAATCCACTCATCATGCTGCTACTAGCCTTATGACATTGATTTTATGGCTGAGTGATATTCCATTGTACATAAGGACCACCAATTCTTTATCCATTTTTCTCTTTCCTGGGATATTTAAGGTGTCATGAAGTGGAGGTTCTTGTCAACCGAGCAGCCCTAAACTTGGGTTGCCTGTGTCTTGCTGATTTTTAGTTTTCCCAATTTATACGCCCGTGAGTGGAAGTGACCTATGCGCTCTAAGCTGTGTTTTTTCGATGTTTCAGGACACACCGTACACTTCTCCAGAGTGGCTGTTGGCAATTTACATCCCGCCCATCGCGTAGCAAGGCTCTCATTTCTCCATGGCCTGTCCTGCATTTCTGGTTTTGACACTTTTTTCAGCATGGCCCTTTTGACCCATGGGAAGCGAGACTTCTTTGTAGCGCTGATTTGCCTTTCCAGGTTGCTTGGTTGGCCAAAAAGGGCGTATGCGTTTTTTCCTGAATATATTCAGGAAAAAACGCATACGCCCTTTTTGGCCAAGGGCATCATTGTCGACGTTTTGCCGCTTTTCATGTGCTTTAAAGGCGATTCGAATCTACCTCCTGAAATCTGTTTCGTGCAATTCTGCCTTGCTTTCAAATCCTCTTCGTTGCCTTCCCTCAATATATTTGAGGACGAGAATTATCATTTATAACTCTGCAGGTTTGTGAATTGCAGTGCCCCTGAGCTCCATTTTTCAACTCGCTTTTTTGGGAGCTGGCCGCAAAAGCGCAGGATGGCCTCAGGCCCTATTTTGGTTCCGGGCGGCAGGCTGAGCCTGTGGTTAATTCTTCTTCCTAATGGGAAAATAGAGCGACCTGTGCCTGTCCCAACACCTAGAGCTAGTCTCTCATTGGCTCCCGCTCTTCCCGTTCATCCTCAGGACAAATTGAAAGTTGTACGGAACAGGAGGTTAAAGGTGCTGATTCTCCAAGGAGGGAGATTGCTACTAAAGCGGCTGGAATGGCGAACCCGAGCACAAGGAGATTAGAAATGGGGTGCGTTTTAGAAACCTTTCCCGGTCACACGGTCTACCACCTTCTGGGTTTCTCATGCATGTTTTTGATGTAGGAAGATGCCCTTGAACCTGGAGATTTGGGACCCATGGTATGGGTAACAGGCAGTAGTACTTTAAAGGCTCTGCGTTTGCTCCCCCAACCTCACCAAATCTCTCAGCCCCGAGAGTATCCACCCTTACGTCTCATCCAGCTGTGGGTCTAGATATGGTCAATCCAGGTGGCATCACAGCCCCTGAACGAATTTTGTAAGAATTTCTCTCTCTTTCACTGTCTTTGTTTCACGGGCTTTTAAAATTAATTTATTTTTATAATGGTGTTTAGCTGCTTTTCACGGCTGTGTTTATGCCGCTTTACACCCACTTGACTCACTTCCAGAGAGATATAAATTCATAGGTTTTAAAATTCTTACTAGTCAGATATATTCTTGTGCGGTGAAGAGGGGGTGTTGATTCCAGTTCACTGAGCAAGGAGTAGGTCTTTCTATTACATATTGGTTTATGGAACGGTATCTGAGCTAATTTGAAACCCTTGTTTTATGCATCACCCCACCTCACCTTTCCCGTTAAGCAGCCATAGTGTGTTTTCTAAACGTGTGACTCTGTTCTGTTTTGTAATTCAGTTCAAGTGTAGCGGTTTTTACATTCCCTCTATAAGTGATAGCTTATGATAAGTGTCTTTTTCTCTGTGACTTATTTCACTTAGAATTGTCGTACCTAAATCCACTCATCATGCTGCTACTAGCCTTATGACATTGATTTCATGGCTGAATGATATTCCATTGTACATAAGGACCACCACTTCTTTATCCATTTTTCTCTTTCCTGGGATATTTAAGGTGTCATGAAGTGGAGGTTCTTGTCAACAGAGCAGCCCTAAACTTTGGGGTGCCTGTGTCTTGCTGATTTTTAGTTTTCCCAATTTATACGCCAATGAGTGGATGTGCCCTATGCGCACTAAGCTGTGTTTTTTCGATGTTTCAGGACACACCGTACACTTCTCCAGAGTGGCTGTTGGCAATTTACATCCCGCCCATCAGCGTAGCAAGGCTCCCATTTCTCCATGGCCTGTCCTGCATTTCTGGTTTTGACACTTTTTTCAGGATGGCCCTTTTGACCCATGGGAAGCGAGACTTCTTTGTAGCGCTGATTTGCCTTTCCAGGTTGCTTGGTTGGCCAAAAAGGGCGTATGCGTTTTTTCCTGAATATATTCAGGAAAAAACGCATACGCCCTTTTTGGCCAAGGGCATCATTGTCGACGTTTTGCTGCTTTTCATGTGCTTTAAAGGCGATTCGAATCTACCTCCTGAAATCTGTTTCCTGCAATTCTGCCTTGCTTTCAAATCCTCTTCGTTGCCTTCCCTCAATATATTTGTGGATGGGAGTTATCATTTATAACTCTGCAGGTTTGTGAATTGCAGTGCCCCTGAGCTCCATTTTTCAACTCGCTTTTTCGGGAGCTGGCCGCAAAAGCGCAGGATGGCCTCAGGCCCTATTCTGGTTCCGGGCGGCAGGCTGAGCCTGTGGTTAATTCTTCTTCCTAATGGGAAAATAGAGTGACCTGTGCCTGTCCCAACACCTAGAGCTAGTCTCTCATTGGCTCCCCCTCTTCCCGTTCATCCTCAGGACAAATTGAAAGCTGTATGGAACAGGAGGTTAAAGGTGCTGATTCTCCAAGGAGGGAGATTGCTAGTAAAGCGGCTGGAATGGCGAACCCGAGCACAAGGAGATGAGAAATGAGGTGCGTTTTAGAAACCTTTCCCGGTCACACGGTCTACCACCTTCTGGGTTTCTCATGCATGTTTTCGATGTAGGAAGATGCCCTTGACCCTGGAGATTTGGGACCCATGGGATGGGTAACAGGCAGTAGTACTTTAAAGGCTCTGCGTTTGATCCCCCAACCTCACCAAATCTCTCAGACCCGAAAGTATCCACCCTTACGTCTCATCCAGCTGTGGGTCTAGATATGGTCAATCCAGGTGGCATCACAGCCCCTGAACGAATTTTGTAAGAATTTCTCTCTCTTTCACTGTCTTTGTTTCACGGGTTTTTAAAATTAATTTATTTTTATAATGGGGTTTAGCTGCTTTTTACGGCTGTGTTTATGCCGCTTTACACCCACTTGACTCACATCCAGAGAGATATCAATACATAGGTTTTAAGATTCTTACTAGTCAGATATATTCTTGTGCGGTGAATAAGGGGTGTTGAGTCCAGTTCACTGAGCAAGGAGTAGGTCTTTCTATTACATATTGGGTTTATGGAACGGTATCTGAGCTAATTTGAAACCCTTGTTTTATGCATCACCCCACCTCACCTTTCCCGTTAAGCAGCCATAGTGTGTTTTCTAAACGTGTGACTCTGTTCTGTTTTGTAATTCAGTTCAAGTGTAGCGGTTTTTACATTCCCTCTATAAGTGATAGCTTATGATAAGTGTCTTTTTCTGTGTGACTTATTTCACTTAGAATCGTCTTACCTAAATCCACTCATCATGCTGCTACTAGCCTTATGACATTGATTTTATGGCTGAGTGATATTCCATTGTACATAAGGACCACCAATTCTTTATCCATTTTTCTCTTTCCTGGGATATTTAAGGTGTCATGAAGTGGAGGTTCTTGTCAACCGAGCAGCCCTAAACTTGGGGTGCCTGTGTCTTGCTGATTTTTAGTTTTCCCAATTTATACGCCCGTGAGTGGAAGTGACCTATGCGCTCTAAGCTGTGTTTTTTCGATGTTTCAGGACACACCGTACACTTCTCCAGAGTGGCTGTTGGCAATTTACATCCCGCCCATCAGCGTAGCAAGGCTCTCATTTCTCCATGGCCTGTCCTGCATTTCTGGTTTTGACACATTTTTCAGCATGGCCCTTTTGACCGATGGGAAGCGAGACTTCTTTGTAGCGCTGATTTGCCTTTCCAGGTTGCTTGGTTGGCCAAAAAGGGCGTATGCGTTTTTTCCTGAATATATTCAGGAAAAAACGCATACGCCCTTTTTGGCCAAGGGCATCATTGTCGACGTTTTGCCGCTTTTCATGTGCTTTAAAGGCGATTCGAATCTACCTCCTGAAATCTGTTTCGTGCAATTCTGCCTTGCTTTCAAATCCTCTTCGTTGCCTTCCCTCAATATATTTGAGGACGAGAATTATCATTTATAACTCTGCAGGTTTGTGAATTGCAGTGCCCCTGAGCTCCATTTTTCAACTCGCTTTTTTGGGAGCTGGCCGCAAAAGCGCAGGATGGCCTCAGGCCCTATTTTGGTTCCGGGCGGCAGGCTGAGCCTGTGGTTAATTCTTCTTCCTGATGGGAAAATAGAGTGACCTGTGCCTGTCCCAACACCTAGAGCTAGTCTCTCATTGGCTCCCCCTCTTCCGGTTCATCCTCAGGACAAATTGAAAGCTGTACGGAACAGGAGGTTAAAGGTGCTGATTCTCCAAGGAGGGAGATTGCTAGTAAAGCGGCTGGAATGGCGAACCCGAGCACAAGGAGATGAGAAATGAGGTGCGTTTTAGAAAATTTTCCCGGTCACACGGTCTACCACCTTCTGGGTTTCTCATGCATGTTTTTGATGTAGGAAGATGCCCTTGACCCTGGAGATTTGGGACCCATGGGATGGGTAACAGGCAGTAGTACTTTAAAGGCTCTGCGTTTGCTCCCCCAACCTCACCAAATCTCTCAGACCCGAGAGTATCCACCCTTACGTCTCATCCAGCTGTGGGTCTAGATATGGTCAATCCAGGTGGCATCACAGCCCCTGAACGAATTTTGTAAGAATTTCTCTCTCTTTCACTGTCTTTGTTTCACGGGCTTTTAAAATTAATTTATTTTTATAATGGTGTTTAGCTGCTTTTCACGGCTGTGTTTATGCCGCTTTACACCCACTTGACTCACTTCCAGAGAGATATAAATTCATAGGTTTTAAAATTCTTACTAGTCAGATATATTCTTGTGCGGTGAAGAGGGGGTGTTGATTCCAGTTCACTGAGCAAGGAGTAGGTCTTTCTATTACATATTGGGTTTATGGAACGGTATCTGAGCTAATTTGAAACCCTTGTTTTATGCATCACCCCACCTCACCTTTCCCGTTAAGCAGCCATAGTGTGTTTTCTAAACGTGTGACTCTGTTCTGTTTTGTAATTCAGTTCAAGTGTAGCGGTTTTTACATTCCCTCTATAAGTGATAGCTTATGATAAGTGTCTTTTTCTCTGTGACTTATTTCACTTAGAATTGTCGTACCTAAATCCACTCATCATGCTGCTACTAGCCTTATGACATTGATTTCATGGCTGAATGATATTCCATTGTACATAAGGACCACCACTTCTTTATCCATTTTTCTCTTTCCTGGGATATTTAAGGTGTCATGAAGTGGAGGTTCTTGTCAACAGAGCAGCCCTAAACTTTGGGGTGCCTGTGTCTTGCTGATTTTTAGTTTTCCCAATTTATACGCCAATGAGTGGATGTGCCCTATGCGCACTAAGCTGTGTTTTTTCGATGTTTCAGGACACACCGTACACTTCTCCAGAGTGGCTGTTGGCAATTTACATCCCGCCCATCAGCGTAGCAAGGCTCCCATTTCTCCATGGCCTGTCCTGCATTTCTGGTTTTGACACTTTTTTCAGGATGGCCCTTTTGACCCATGGGAAGCGAGACTTCTTTGTAGCGCTGATTTGCCTTTCCAGGTTGCTTGGTTGGCCAAAAAGGGCGTATGCGTTTTTTCCTGAATATATTCAGGAAAAAACGCATACGCCCTTTTTGGCCAAGGGCATCATTGTCGACGTTTTGCTGCTTTTCATGTGCTTTAAAGGCGATTCGAATCTACCTCCTGAAATCTGTTTCCTGCAATTCTGCCTTGCTTTCAAATCCTCTTCGTTGCCTTCCCTCAATATATTTGTGGATGGGAGTTATCATTTATAACTCTGCAGGTTTGTGATTTGCAGTGCCCCTGAGCTCAATTTTTCAACTCGCTTTTTTGGGAGCTGGCCGCAAAAGCGCAGGATGGCCTCAGGCCCTATTCTGGTTCCGGGCGGCAGGCTGAGCCTGTGGTTAATTCTTCTTCCTGATGGGAAAAGAGAGTGACCTGTGCCTGTCCCAACACCTAGAGCTAGTCTCTCATTGGCTCCCCCTCTTCCCGTTCATCCTCAGGACAAATTGAAAGCTGTATGGAACAGGAGGTTAAAGGTGCTGATTCTCCAAGGAGGGAGATTGCTAGTAAAGCGGCTGGAATGGCGAACCCGAGCACAAGGAGATGAGAAATGAGGTGCGTTTTAGAAACCTTTCCCGGTCACACGGTCTACCACCTTCTGGGTTTCTCATGCATGTTTTCGATGTAGGAAGATGCCCTTGACCCTGGAGATTTGGGACCCATGGGATGGGTAACAGGCAGTAGTACTTTAAAGGCTCTGTGTTTGCTCCCCCAACCTCACCAAATCTCTCAGCCCCGAGAGTATCCACCCTTACGTCTCATCCAGCTGTGGGTCTAGATATGGTCAATCCAGGTGGCATCACAGCCCCTGAACGAATTTTGCAAGAATTTCTCTCTCTTTCACTGTCTTTGTTTCACGGGCTTTTAAAATTAATTTATTTTTATAATGGTGTTTAGCTGCTTTTCACGGCTGTGTTTATGCCGCTTTACACCCACTTGACTCACTTCCAGAGAGATATAAATTCATAGGTTTTAAAATTCTTACTAGTCAGATATATTCTTGTGCGGTGAAGAGGGGGTGTTGATTCCAGTTCACTGAGCAAGGAGTAGGTCTTTCTATTACATATTGGGTTTATGGAACGGTATCTGAGCTAATTTGAAACCCTTGTTTTATGCATCACCCCACCTCACCTTTCCCGTTAAGCAGCCATAGTGTGTTTTCTAAACGTGTGACTCTGTTCTGTTTTGTAATTCAGTTCAAGTGTAGCGGTTTTTACATTCCCTCTATAAGTGATAGCTTATGATAAGTGTCTTTTTCTCTGTGACTTATTTCACTTAGAATTGTCGTACCTAAATCCACTCATCATGCTGCTACTAGCCTTATGACATTGATTTCATGGCTGAATGATATTCCATTGTACATAAGGACCACCACTTCTTTATCCATTTTTCTCTTTCCTGGGATATTTAAGGTGTCATGAAGTGGAGGTTCTTGTCAACAGAGCAGCCCTAAACTTTGGGGTGCCTGTGTCTTGCTGATTTTTAGTTTTCCCAATTTATACGCCAATGAGTGGATGTGCCCTATGCACACTAAGCTGAGTTTTTTCGATGTTTCAGGACACACTGTACACTTCTCCAGAGTGGCTGTTGGCAATTTACATCCCGCTCATCAGCGTAGCAAGGCTCCCATTTCTCCATGGCCTGTCCTGCATTTCTGGTTTTGACACTTTTTTCAGGATGGCCCTTTTGACCCATGGGAAGCGAGACTTCTTTGTAGCGCTGATTTGCCTTTCCAGGTTGCTTGGTTGGCCAAAAAGGGCGTATGCGTTTTTTCCTGAATATATTCAGGAAAAAACGCATACGCCCTTTTTGGCCAAGTGCATCATTGTCGACGTTTTGCTGCTTTTCATGTGCTTTAAAGGCGATTCGAATCTACCTCCTGAAATCTGTTTCCTGCAATTCTGCCTTGCTTTCAAATCCTCTTCGTTGCCTTCCCTCAATATATTTGTGGATGGGAGTTATCATTTATAACTCTGCAGGTTTGTGAATTGCAGTGCCCCTGAGCTCCATTTTTCAACTCGCTTTTTTGGGAGCTGGCCGCAAAAGCGCAGGATGGCCTCAGGCCCTATTCTGGTTCCGGGCGGCAGGCTGAGCCTGTGGTTAATTCTTCTTCCTGATGGGAAAAGAGAGTGACCTGTGCCTGTCCCAACACCTAGAGCTAGTCTCTCATTGGCTCCCCCTCTTCCCGTTTATCCTCAGGACAAATTGAAAGCTGTATGGAACAGGAGGTTAAAGGTGCTGATTCTCCAAGGAGGGAGATTGCTAGTAAAGCGGCTGGAATGGCGAACCCGAGCACAAGGAGATGAGAAATGAGGTGCGTTTTAGAAACCTTTCCCGGTCACACGGTCTACCACCTTCTGGGTTTCTCATGCATGTTTTCGATGTAGGAAGATGCCCTTGACCCTGGAGATTTGGGACCCATGGGATGGGTAACAGGCAGTAGTAATTTAAAGGCTCTGTGTTTGCTCCCCCAACCTCACCAAATCTCTCAGAACCGAAAGTATCCACCCTTACGTCTCATCCAGCTGTGGGTCTAGATATGGTCAATCCAGGTGGCATCACAGCCCCTGAACGAATTTTGTAAGAATTTCTCTCTCTTTCACTGTCTTTGTTTCACGGGTTTTTAAAATTAATTTATTTTTATAATGGGGTTTAGCTGCTTTTCACGGCTGAGTTTATGCCGCTTTACACCCACTTGACTCACATCCAGAGAGATATAAATTCATAGGTTTTAAAATTCTTACTAGTCAGATATATTCTTGTGCGGTGAATAAGGGGTGTTGAGTCCAGTTCACTGAGCAAGGAGTAGGTCTTTCTATTACATATTGGGTTTATGGAACGGTATCTGAGCTAATTTGAAACCTTTGTTTTATGCATCACCCCACCTCACCTTTCCCGTTAAGCAGCCATAGTGTGTTTTCTAAACGTGTGACTCTGTTCTGTTTTGTAATTCAGTTCAAGTGTAGCGGTTTTTACATTCCCTCTATAAGTGATAGCTTATGATAAGTGTCTTTTTCTGTGTGACTTATTTCACTTAGAATCGTCTTACCTAAATCCACTCATCATGCTGCTACTAGCCTTATGACATTGATTTTATGGCTGAGTGATATTCCATTGTACATAAGGACCACCAATTCTTTATCCATTTTTCTCTTTCCTGGGATATTTAAGGTGTCATGAAGTGGAGGTTCTTGTCAACCGAGCAGCCCTAAACTTGGGGTGCCTGTGTCTTGCTGATTTTTAGTTTTCCCAATTTATACGCCCGTGAGTGGAAGTGACCTATGCGCTCTAAGCTGTGTTTTTTCGATGTTTCAGGACACACCGTACACTTCTCCAGAGTGGCTGTTGGCAATTTACATCCCGCCCATCAGCGTAGCAAGGCTCTCATTTCTCCATGGCCTGTCCTGCATTTCTGGTTTTGACACTTTTTTCAGCATGGCCCTTTTGACCGATGGGAAGCGAGACTTCTTTGTAGCGCTGATTTGCCTTTCCAGGTTGCTTGGTTGGCAAAAAGGGCGTATGCGTTTTTTCCTGAATATATTCAGGAAAAAACGCATACGCCCTTTTTGGCCAAGGGCATCATTGTCGACGTTTTGCCGCTTTTCATGTGCTTTAAAGGCGATTCGAATCTACCTCCTGAAATCTGTTTCGTGCAATTCTGCCTTGCTTTCAAATCCTCTTCGTTGCCTTCCCTCAATATATTTGAGGACGAGAATTATCATTTATAACTCTGCAGGTTTGTGAATTGCAGTGCCCCTGAGCTCCATTTTTCAACTCGCTTTTTTGGGAGCTGGCCGCAAAAGCCCAGGATGGCCTCAGGCCCTATTTTGGTTCCGGGCGGCAGGCTGAGCCTGTGGTTAATTCTTCTTCCTAATGGGAAAATAGAGTGACCTGTCCCTGTCCCAACACCTAGAGCTAGTCTCTCATTGGCTCCCCCT
Source organism: Balaenoptera physalus (assembly GCF_965194825.1). Lineage (NCBI taxonomy): Eukaryota > Metazoa > Chordata > Mammalia > Artiodactyla > Balaenopteridae > Balaenoptera > Balaenoptera physalus. The sequence goes on from NW_028125350.1 coordinate 161,965, forward strand.
CTTCCCGTTCATCCTCAGGACAAATTGAAAGTTGTACGGAACAGGAGGTTAAAGGTGCTGATTCTCCAAGGAGGGAGATTGCTAGTAAAGCGGCTGGAATGGCGAACCCGAGCACAAGGAGATGAGAAATGAGGTGCGTTTTAGAAAATTTTCCCGGTCACACGGTCTACCACCTTCTGGGTTTCTCATGCATGTTTTTGATGTAGGAAGATGCCCTTGACCCTGGAGATTTGGGACCCATGGGATGGGTAACAGGCAGTAGTAGTTTAAAGGCTCTGCGTTTGCTCCCCCAACCTCACCAAATCTCTCAGACCCGAGAGTATCCACCCTTACGTCTCATCCAGCTGTGGGTCTAGATATGGTCAATCCAGGTGGCATCACAGCCCCTGAACGAATTTTGTAAGAATTTCTCTCTCTTTCACTGTCTTTGTTTCACGGGCTTTTAAAATTAATTTATTTTTATAATGGTGTTTAGCTGCTTTTCACGGCTGTGTTTATGCCGCTTTACACCCACTTGACTCACTTCCAGAGAGATATAAATTCATAGGTTTTAAAATTCTTACTAGTCAGATATATGCTTGTGCGGTGAATAAGGGGTTTTGAGTCCAGTTCACTGAGCAAGGAGTAGGTCTTTCTATTACATATTGGGTTTATGGAACGGTATCTGAGCTAATTTGAAACCCTTGTTTTATGCATCACCCCACCTCACCTTTCCCGTTAAGCAGCCATAGTGTGTTTTCTAAACGTGTGACTCTGTTCTGTTTTGTAATTCAGTTCAAGTGTAGCGGTTTTTACATTCCCTCTATAAGTGATAGCTTATGATAAGTGTCTTTTTCTCTGTGACTTATTTCACTTAGAATCGTCGTACCTAAATCCACTCATCATGCTGCTACTAGCCTTATGACATTGATTTCATGGCTGAATGATATTCCATTGTACATAAGGACCACCACTTCTTTATCCATTTTTCTCTTTCCTGGGATATTTAAGGTGTCATGAAGTGGAGGTTCTTGTCAACAGAGCAGCCCTAAACTTTGGGGTGCCTGTGTCTTGCTGATTTTTAGTTTTCCCAATTTATACGCCAATGAGTGGATGTGCCCTATGCGCACTAAGCTGTGTTTTTTCGATGTTTCAGGACACACCGTACACTACTCCAGAGTGGCTGTTGGCAATTTACATCCCGCCCATCAGCGTAGCAAGGCTCCCATTTCTCCATGGCCTGTCCTGCATTTCTGGTTTTGACACTTTTTTCAGGATGGCCCTTTTGACCCATGGGAAGCGAGACTTCTTTGTAGCGCTGATTTGCCTTTCCAGGTTGCTTGGTTGGCCAAAAAGGGCGTATGCGTTTTTTCCTGAATATATTCAGGAAAAAACGCATACGCCCTTTTTGGCCAAGGGCATCATTGTCGACGTTTTGCTGCTTTTCATGTGCTTTAAAGGCGATTCGAATCTACCTCCTGAAATCTGTTTCCTGCAATTCTGCCTTGCTTTCAAATCCTCTTCGTTGCCTTCCCTCAATATATTTGTGGATGGGAGTTATCATTTATAACTCTGCAGGTTTGTGATTTGCAGTGCCCCTGAGCTCAATTTTTCAACTCGCTTTTTTGGGAGCTGGCCGCAAAAGCGCAGGATGGCCTCAGGCCCTATTCTGGTTCCCGGCGGCAGGCTGAGCCTGTGGTTAATTCTTCTTCCTGATGGGAAAAGAGAGTGACCTGTGCCTGTCCCAACACCTAGAGCTAGTCTCTCATTGGCTCCCCCTCTTCCCGTTCATCCTCAGGACAAATTGAAAGCTGTATGGAACAGGAGGTTAAAGGTGCTGATTCTCCAAGGAGGGAGATTGCTAGTAAAGCGGCTGGAATGGCGAACCCGAGCACAAGGAGATGAGAAATGAGGTGCGTTTTAGAAACCTTTCCCGGTCACACGGTCTACCACCTTCTGGGTTTCTCATGCATGTTTTCGATGTAGGAAGATGCCCTTGACCCTGGAGATTTGGGACCCATGGGATGGGTAACAGGCAGTAGTACTTTAAAGGCTCTGTGTTTGCTCCCCCAACCTCACCAAATCTCTCAGCCCCGAGAGTATCCACCCTTACGTCTCATCCAGCTGTGGGTCTAGATATGGTCAATCCAGGTGGCATCACAGCCCCTGAACGAATTTTGTAAGAATTTCTCTCTCTTTCACTGTCTTTGTTTCACTGGCTTTTAAAATTAATTTATTTTTATAATGGTGTTTAGCTGCTTTTCACGGCTGTGTTTATGCCGCTTTACACCCACTTGACTCACTTCCAGAGAGATATAAATTCATAGGTTTTAAAATTCTTACTAGTCAGATATATTCTTGTGCGGTGAAGAGGGGGTGTTGATTCCAGTTCACTGAGCAAGGAGTAGGTCTTTCTATTACATATTGGGTTTATGGAACGGTATCTGAGCTAATTTGAAACCCTTGTTTTATGCATCACCCCACCTCACCTTTCCCGTTAAGCAGCCATAGTGTGTTTTCTAAACGTGTGACTCTGTTCTGTTTTGTAATTCAGTTCAAGTGTAGCGGTTTTTACATTCCCTCTATAAGTGATAGCTTATGATAAGTGTCTTTTTCTCTGTGACTTATTTCACTTAGAATTGTCGTACCTAAATCCACTCATCATGCTGCTACTAGCCTTATGACATTGATTTCATGGCTGAATGATATTCCATTGTACATAAGGACCACCACTTCTTTATCCATTTTTCTCTTTCCTGGGATATTTAAGGTGTCATGAAGTGGAGGTTCTTGTCAACAGAGCAGCCCTAAACTTTGGGGTGCCTGTGTCTTGCTGATTTTTAGTTTTCCCAATTTATACGCCAATGAGTGGATGTGCCCTATGCGCACTAAGCTGTGTTTTTTCGATGTTTCAGGACACACCGTACACTTCTCCAGAGTGGCTGTTGGCAATTTACATCCCGCCCATCAGCGTAGCAAGGCTCCCATTTCTCCATGGCCTGTCCTGCATTTCTGGTTTTGACACTTTTTTCAGGATGGCCCTTTTGACCCATGGGAAGCGAGACTTCTTTGTAGCGCTGATTTGCCTTTCCAGGTTGCTTGGTTGGCCAAAAAGGGCGTATGCGTTTTTTCCTGAATATATTCAGGAAAAAACGCATACGCCCTTTTTGGCCAAGGGCATCATTGTCGACGTTTTGCCGCTTTTCATGTGCTTTAAAGGCGATTCGAATCTACCTCCTGAAATCTGTTTCGTGCAATTCTGCCTTGCTTTCAAATCCTCTTCGTTGCCTTCCCTCAATATATTTGAGGACGAGAATTATCATTTATAACTCTGCAGGTTTGAGAATTGCAGTGCCCCTGAGCTCCATTTTTCAACTCGCTTTTTTGGGAGCTGGCCGCAAAAGCGCAGGATGGCCTCAGGCCCTAATTTTGTTCCAGGCGGCAGGCTGAGACTGTGGTTAATTCTTCTTCCTAATGGGAAAATAGAGTGACCTGTGCCTGTCCCAACACCTAGAGCTAGTCTCTCATTGGCTCCCCCTCTTCCCGTTCATCCTCAGGACAAATTGAAAGTTGTACAGAACAGGAGGTTAAAGGTGCTGATTCTCCAAGGAGGGAGATTGCTAGTAAAGCGGCTGGAATGGCGAACCCGAGCACAAGGAGATTAGAAATGGGGTGCGTTTTAGAAACCTTTCCCGGTCACACGGTCTACCACCTTCTGGGTTTCTCATGCATGTTTTTGATGTAGGAAGATGCCCTTGAACCTGGAGATTTGGGACCCATGGGATGGGTAACAGGCAGTAGTACTTTAAAGGCTCTGCGTTTGCTCCCCCAACCTCACCAAATCTCTCAGCCCTGAGAGTATCCACCCTTACGTCTCATCCAGCTGTGGGTCTAGATATGGTCAATCCAGGTGGCATCACAGCCCCTGAACGAATTTTGTAAGAATTTCTCTCTCTTTCACTGTCTTTGTTTCACGGGTTTTTAAAATTAATTTATTTTTATAATGGGGTTTAGCTGCTTTTCACGGCTGTGTTTATGCCGCTTTACCCCCACTTGACTCACATCCAGAGAGATATCAATACATAGGTTTTAAGATTCTTACTAGTCAGATATATTCTTGTGCGGTGAATAAGGGGTGTTGAGTCCAGTTCACTGAGCAAGGAGTAGGTCTTTCTATTACATATTGGGTTTATGGAACGGTATCTGAGCTAATTTGAAACCCTTGTTTTATGCATCACCCCACCTCACCTTTCCCGTTAAGCAGCCATAGTGTGTTTTCTAAACGTGTGACTCTGTTCTGTTTTGTAATTCAGTCCAAGTGTAGCGGTTTTTACATTCCCTCTATAAGTGATAGCTTATGATAAGTGTCTTTTTCTGTGTGACTTATTTCACTTAGAATCGTCTTACCTAAATCCACTCATCATGCTGCTACTAGCCTTATGACATTGATTTTATGGCTGAGTGATATTCCATTGTACATAAGGACCACCAATTCTTTATCCATTTTTCTCTTTCCTGGGATATTTAAGGTGTCAGGAAGTGGAGGTTCTTGTCAACCGAGCAGCCCTAAACTTGGGGTGCCTGTGTCTTGCTGATTTTTAGTTTTCCCAATTTATACGCCCGTGAGTGGAAGTGACCTATGCGCTCTAAGCTGTGTTTTTTCGATGTTTCAGGACACACCGTACACTTCTCCAGAGTGGCTCTTGGCAATTTACATCCCGCCCATCAGCGTAGCAAAGCTCTCATTTCTCCATGGCCTGTCCTGCATTTCTGGTTTTGACACTTTTTTCAGCATGGCCCTTTTGACCGATGGGAAGCGAGACTTCTTTGTAGCGCTGATTTGCCTTTCCAGGTTGCTTGGTTGGCCAAAAAGGGCGTATGCGTTTTTTCCTGAATATATTCAGGAAAAAACGCATACGCCCTTTTTGGCCAAGGGCATCATTGTCGACGTTTTGCCGCTTTTCATGTGCTTTAAAGGCGATTCGAATCTACCTCCTGAAATCTGTTTCGTGCAATTCTGCCTTGCTTTCAAATCCTCTTCGTTGCCTTCCCTCAATATATTTGAGGACGAGAATTATCATTTATAACTCTGCAGGTTTGAGAATTGCAGTGCCCCTGAGCTCCATTTTTCAACTCGCTTTTTTGGGAGCTGGCCGCAAAAGCGCAGGATGGCCTCAGGCCCTATTTTTGTTCCGGGCGGCAGGCTGAGACTGTGGTTAATTCTTCTTCCTAATGGGAAAATAGAGTGACCTGTGCCTGTCCCAACACCTAGAGCTAGTCTCTCATTGGCTCCCCCTCTTCCCGTTCATCCTCAGGACAAATTGAAAGTTGTACAGAACAGGAGGTTAAAGGTGCTGATTCTCCAAGGAGGGAGATTGCTAGTAAAGCGGCTGGAATGGCGAACCCGAGCACAAGGAGATTAGAAATGGGGTGCGTTTTAGAAACCTTTCCCGGTCACACGGTCTACCACCTTCGGGGTTTCTCATGCATGTTTTTGATGTAGGAAGATGCCCTTGAACCTGGAGATTTGGGACCCATGGGATGGGTAACAGGCAGTAGTACTTTAAAGGCTCTGCGTTTGCTCCCCCAACCTCACCAAATCTCTCAGCCCTGAGAGTATCCACCCTTACGTCTCATCCAGCTGTGGGTCTAGATATGGTCAATCCAGGTGGCATCACAACCCCTGAACGAATTTTGTATGAATTTCTCTCTCTTTCACTGTCTTTGTTTCACGGGTTTTTAAAATTAATTTATTTTTATAATGGGGTTTAGCTGCTTTTCACGGCTGTGTTTATGCCGCTTTACACCCACTTGACTCACATCCAGAGAGATATCAATACATAGGTTTTAAGATTCTTACTAGTCAGATATATGCTTGTGCGGTGAATAAGGGGTGTTGAGTCCAGTTCACTGAGCAAGGAGTAGGTCTGTCTATTACATATTGGGTTTATGGAACGGTATCTGAGCTAATTTGAAACCCTTGTTTTATGCATCACCCCACCTCACCTTTCCCGTTAAGCAGCCATAGTGTGTTTTCTAAACGTGTGACTCTGTTCTGTTTTGTAATTCAGTTCAAGTGTAGCGGTTTTTACATTCCCTCTATAAGTGACAGCTTATGATAAGTGTCTTTTTCTGTGTGACTTATTTCACTTAGACTCGTCGTACCTAAATCCACTCATCATGCTGCTACTAGCCTTATGACATTGATTCTATGGCTGAGTGATATTCCATTGTACATAAGGACCACCAATTCTTTATCCATTTTTCTCTTTCCTGGGATATTTAAGGTGTCATGAAGTGGAGGTTCTTGTCAACCGAGCAGCCCTAAACTTGGGTTGCCTGTGTCTTGCTGATTTTTAGTTTTCCCAATTTATACGCCCGTGAGTGGAAGTGACCTATGCGCTCTAAGCTGTGTTTTTTCGATGTTTCAGGACACACCGTACACTTCTCCAGAGTGGCTGTTGGCAATTTACATCCCGCCCATCGCGTAGCAAGGCTCTCATTTCTCCATGGCCTGTCCTGCATTTCTGGTTTTGACACTTTTTTCAGCATGGCCCTTTTGACCCATGGGAAGCGAGACTTCTTTGTAGCGCTGATTTGCCTTTCCAGGTTGCTTGGTTGGCCAAAAAGGGCGTATGCGTTTTTTCCTGAATATATTCAGGAAAAAACGCATACGCCCTTTTTGGCCAAGGGCATCATTGTCGACGTTTTGCCGCTTTTCATGTGCTTTAAATGCGATTCGAATCTACCTCCTGAAATCTGTTTCGTGCAATTCTGCCTTGCTTTCAAATCCTCTTCGTTGCCTTCCCTCAATATATTTGAGAACGAGAATTATCATTTATAACTCTGCAGGTTTGTGAATTGCAGTGCCCCTGAGCTCCATTTTTCAACTCGCTTTTTTGGGAGCTGGCCGCAAAAGCGCAGGATGGCCTCAGGCCCTATTTTGGTTCCGGGCGGCAGGCTGAGACTGTGGTTAATTCTTCTTCCTAATGGGAAAATAGAGTGACCTGTGCCTGTCCCAACACCTAGAGCTAGTCTCTCATTGGCTCCCCCTCTTCCCGTTCATCCTCAGGACAAATTGAAAGTTGTACAGAACAGGAGGTTAAAGGTGCTGATTCTCCAAGGAGGGAGATTGCTAGTAAAGCGGCTGGAATGGCGAACCCGAGCACAAGGAGATTAGAAATGGGGTGCGTTTTAGAAACCTTTCCCGGTCACACGGTCTACCACCTTCGGGGTTTCTCATGCATGTTTTTGATGTAGGAAGATGCCCTTGAACCTGGAGATTTGGGACCCATGGGATGGGTAACAGGCAGTAGTACTTTAAAGGCTCTGCGTTTGCTCCCCCAACCTCACCAAATCTCTCAGCCCTGAGAGTATCCACCCTTACGTCTCATCCAGCTGTGGGTCTAGATATGGTCAATCCAGGTGGCATCACAACCCCTGAACGAATTTTGTAAGAATTTCTCTCTCTTTCACTGTCTTTGTTTCACGGGCTTTTAAAATTAATTTATTTTTATAATGGGGTTTAGCTGCTTTTCACGGCTGTGTTTATGCCGCTTTACACCCACTTGACTCACATCCAGAGAGATATCAATACATAGGTTTTAAGATTCTTACTAGTCAGATATATTCTTGTGCGGTGAATAAGGGGTGTTGAGTCCAGTTCACTGAGCAAGGAGTAGGTCTTTCTATTACATATTGGGTTTATGGAACGGTATCTGAGCTAATTTGAAACCCTTGTTTTATGCATCACCCCACCTCACCTTTCCCGTTAAGCAGCCATAGTGTGTTTTCTAAACGTGTGACTCTGTTCTGTTTTGTAATTCAGTTCAAGTGTAGCGGTTTTTACATTCCCTCTATAAGTGATAGCTTATGATAAGTGTCTTTTTCTGTGTGACTTATTTCACTTAGAATCGTCTTACCTAAATCCACTCATCATGCTGCTACTAGCCTTATGACATTGATTTTATGGCTGAGTGATATTCCATTGTACATAAGGACCACCAATTCTTTATCCATTTTTCTCTTTCCTGGGATATTTAAGGTGTCATGAAGTGGAGGTTCTTGTCAACCGAGCAGCCCTAAACTTGGGGTGCCTGTGTCTTGCTGATTTTTAGTTTTCCCAATTTATACGCCCGTGAGTGGAAGTGACCTATGCGCTCTAAGCTGTGTTTTTTCGATGTTTCAGGACACACCGTACACTTCTCCAGAGTGGCTGTTGGCAATTTACATCCCGCCCATCAGCGTAGCAAAGCTCTCATTTCTCCATGGCCTGTCCTGCATTTCTGGTTTTGACACTTTTTTCAGCATGGCCCTTTTGACCGATGGGAAGCGAGACTTCTTTGTAGCGCTGATTTGCCTTTCCAGGTTGCTTGGTTGGCCAAAAAGGGCGTATGCGTTTTTTCCTGAATATATTCAGGAAAAAACGCATACGCCCTTTTTGGCCAAGGGCATCATTGTCGACGTTTTGCCGCTTTTCATGTGCTTTAAAGGCGATTCGAATCTACCTCCTGAAATCTGTTTCGTGCAATTCTGCCTTGCTTTCAAATCCTCTTCGTTGCCTTCCCTCAATATATTTGAAGACGAGAATTATCATTTATAACTCTGCAGGTTTGAGAATTGCAGTGCCCCTGAGCTCCATTTTTCAACTCGCTTTTTTGGGAGCTGGCCGCAAAAGCGCAGGATGGCCTCAGGCCCTATTTTTGTTCCAGGCGGCAGGCTGAGATTGTGGTTAATTCTTCTTCCTAATGGGAAAATAGAGTGACCTGTGCCTGTCCCAACACCTAGAGCTAGTCTCTCATTGGCTCCCCCTCTTCCCGTTCATCCTCAGGACAAATTGAAAGTTGTACAGAACAGGAGGTTAAAGGTGCTGATTCTCCAAGGAGGGAGATTGCTAGTAAAGCGGCTGGAATGGCGAACCCGAGCACAAGGAGATTAGAAATGGGGTGCGTTTTAGAAACCTTTCCCGGTCACACGGTCTACCACCTTCTGGGTTTCTCATGCATGTTTTTGATGTAGGAAGATGCCCTTGAACCTGGAGATTTGGGACCCATGGGATGGGTAACAGGCAGTAGTACTTTAAAGGCTCTGCGTTTGCTCCCCCAACCTCACCAAATCTCTCAGCCCTGAGAGTATCCACCCTTACGTCTCATCCAGCTGTGGGTCTAGATATGGTCAATCCAGGTGGCATCACAACCCCTGAACGAATTTTGTATGAATTTCTCTCTCTTTCACTGTCTTTGTTTCACGGGTTTTTAAAATTAATTTATTTTTATAATGGGGTTTAGCTGCTTTTCACGGCTGTGTTTATGCCGCTTTACACCCACTTGACTCACATCCAGAGAGATATCAATACATAGGTTTTAAGATTCTTACTAGTCAGATATATTCTTGTGCGGTGAATAAGGGGTGTTGAGTCCAGTTCACTGAGCAAGGAGTAGGTCTTTCTATTACATATTGGGTTTATGGAACGGTATCTGAGCTAACTTGAAACCCTTGTTTTATGCATCACCCCACCTCACCTTTCCCGTTAAGCAGCCATAGTGTGTTTTCTAAACGTGTGACTCTGTTCTGTTTTGTAATTCAGTTCAAGTGTAGCGGTTTTTACATTCCCTCTATAAGTGATAGCTTATGATAAGTTTCTTTTTCTGTGTGACTTATTTCACTTAGAATCGTCTTACCTAAATCCACTCATCATGCTGCTACTAGCCTTATGACATTGATTTTATGGCTGAGTGATATTCCATTGTACATAAGGACCACCAATTCTTTATCCATTTTTCTCTTTCCTGGGATATTTAAGGTGTCATGAAGTGGAGGTTGTTGTCAACCGAGCAGCCCTAAACTTTGGGGTGCCTGTGTCTTGCTGATTTTTAGTTTTCCCAATTTATACGCCAATGAGTGGATGTGCCCTATGCGCACTAAGCTGTGTTTTTTCGATGTTTCAGGACACACCGTACACTTCTCCAGAGTGGCTGTTGGCAATTTACATCCCGCCCATCAGCGTAGCAAGGCTCCCATTTCTCCATGGCCTGTCCTGCATTTCTGGTTTTGACACTTTTTTCAGGATGGCCCTTTTGACCCATGGGAAGCGAGACTTCTTTGTAGCGCTGATTTGCCTTTCCAGGTTGCTTGGTTGGCCAAAAAGGGCGTATGCGTTTTTTCCTGAATATATTCAGGAAAAAACGCATACGCCCTTTTTGGCCAAGGGCATCATTGTCGCCGTTTTGCTGCTTTTCATGTGCTTTAAAGGCGATTCGAATCTACCTCCTGAAATCTGTTTCGTGCAATTCTGCCTTGCTTTCAAATCCTCTTCGTTGCCTTCCCTCAATATATTTGTGGATGGGAGTTATCATTTATAACTCTGCAGGTTTGTTAATTGCAGTGCCCCTGAGCTCCATTTTTCAACTCGCTTTTTTGGGAGCTGGCCGCAAAAGCGCAGGATGGCCTCAGGCCCTATTTTGGTTCCGGGCGGCAGGCTGAGCCTGTGGTTAATTCTTCTTCCTGATGGGAAAATAGAGTGACCTGTGCCTGTCCCAAACCTAGAGCTAGTCTCTCATTGGCTCCCCCTCTTCCCGTTCATCCTCAGGACAAATTGAAAGCTGTACGGAACAGGAGGTTAAAGGTGCTGATTCTCCAAGGAGGGAGATTGCTAGTAAAGCGGCTGGAATGGCGAACCCGAGCACAAGGAGATGAGAAATGAGGTGCGTTTTAGAAACCTTTCCCGGTCACACGGTCTACCACCTTCTGGGTTTCTCATGCATGTTTTCGATGTAGGAAGATGCCCTTGACCCTGGAGATTTGGGACCCATGGGATGGGTAACAGGCAGTAGTACTTTAAAGGCTCTGTGTTTGCTCCCCCAACCTCACCAAATCTCTCAGCCCCGAGAGTATCCACCCTTACGTCTCATCCAGCTGTGGGTCTAGATATGGTCAATCCAGGTGGCATCACAACCCCTGAACGAATTTTGTAAGAATTTCTCTCTCTTTCACTGTCTTTGTTTCACGGGTTTTTAAAATTAATTTATTTTTATAATGGGGTTTAGCTGCTTTTCACGGCTGTGTTTATGCCGCTTTACACCCACTTGACTCACATCCAGAGAGATATCAATACATAGGTTTTAAGATTCTTACTAGTCAGATATATTCTTGTGCGGTGAATAAGGGGTGTTGAGTCCAGTTCACTGAGCAAGGAGTAGGTCTTTCTATTACATATTGGGTTTATGGAACGGTATCTGAGCTAATTTGAAACCCTTGTTTTATGCATCACCCCACCTCACCTTTCCCGTTAAGCAGCCATAGTGTGTTTTCTAAACGTGTGACTCTGTTCTGTTTTGTAATTCAGTTCAAGTGTAGCGGTTTTTACATTCCCTCTATAAGTGATAGCTTATGATAAGTGTCTTTTTCTGTGTGACTTATTTCACTTAGAATCGTCTTACCTAAATCCACTCATCATGCTGCTACTAGCCTTATGACATTGATTTTATGGCTGAGTGATATTCCATTGTACATAAGGACCACCAATTCTTTATCCATTTTTCTCTTTCCTGGGATATTTAAGGTGTCATGAAGTGGAGGTTCTTGTCAACCGAGCAGCCCTAAACTTGGGGTGCCTGTGTCTTGCTGATTTTTAGTTTTCCCAATTTATACGCCCGTGAGTGGAAGTGACCTATGCGCTCTAAGCTGTGTTTTTTCGATGTTTCAGGACACACCGTACACTTCTCCAGAGTGGCTGTTGGCAATTTACATCCCGCCCATCAGCGTAGCAAAGCTCTCATTTCTCCATGGCCTGTCCTGCATTTCTGGTTTTGACACTTTTTTCAGCATGGCCCTTTTGACCGATGGGAAGCGAGACTTCTTTGTAGCGCTGATTTGCCTTTCCAGGTTGCTTGGTTGGCCAAAAAGGGCGTATGCGTTTTTTCCTGAATATATTCAGGAAAAAACGCATACGCCCTTTTTGGCCAAGGGCATCATTGTCGACGTTTTGCCGCTTTTCATGTGCTTTAAAGGCGATTCGAATCTACCTCCTGAAATCTGTTTCGTGCAATTCTGCCTTGCTTTCAAATCCTCTTCGTTGCCTTCCCTCAATATATTTGAGGACGAGAATTATCATTTATAACTCTGCAGGTTTGAGAATTGCAGTGCCCCTGAGCTCCATTTTTCAACTCGCTTTTTTGGGAGCTGGCCGCAAAAGCGCAGGATGGCCTCAGGCCCTATTTTGGTTCCGGGCGGCAGGCTGAGACTGTGGTTAATTCTTCTTCCTAATGGGAAAATAGAGTGACCTGTGCCTGTCCCAACACCTAGAGCTAGTCTCTCATTGGCTCCCCCTCTTCCCGTTCATCCTCAGGACAAATTGAAAGTTGTACAGAACAGGAGGTTAAAGGTGCTGATTCTCCAAGGAGGGAGATTGCTAGTAAAGCGGCTGGAATGGCGAACCCGAGCACAAGGAGATTAGAAATGGGGTGCGTTTTAGAAACCTTTCCCGGTCACACGGTCTACCACCTTCTGGGTTTCTCATGCATGTTTTTGATGTAGGAAGATGCCCTTGAACCTGGAGATTTGGGACCCATGGGATGGGTAACAGGCAGTAGTACTTTAAAGGCTCTGCGTTTGCTCCCCCAACCTCACCAAATCTCTCAGCCCTGAGAGTATCCACCCTTACGTCTCATCCAGCTGTGGGTCTAGATATGGTCAATCCAGGTGGCATCACAACCCCTGAAAGAATTTTGTAAGAATTTCTCTCTCTTTCACTGTCTTTGTTTCACGGGTTTTTAAAATTAATTTATTTTTATAATGGGGTTTAGCTGCTTTTCACGGCTGTGTTTATGCCGCTTTACACCCACTTGACTCACATCCAGAGAGATATCAATACATAGGTTTTAAGATTCTTACTAGTCAGATATATTCTTGTGCGGTGAATAAGGGGTGTTGAGTCCAGTTCACTGAGCAAGGAGTAGGTCTTTCTATTACATATTGGGTTTATGGAACGGTATCTGAGCTAATTTGAAACCCTTGTTTTATGCATCACCCCACCTCACCTTTCCCGTTAAGCAGCCATAGTGTGTTTTCTAAACGTGTGACTCTGTTCTGTTTTGTAATTCAGTTCAAGTGTAGCGGTTTTTACATTCCCTCTATAAGTGATAGCTTATGATAAGTGTCTTTTTCTGTGTGACTTATTTCACTTAGAATCGTCTTACCTAAATCCACTCATCATGCTGCTACTAGCCTTATGACATTGATTTTATGGCTGAGTGATATTCCATTGTACATAAGGACCACCAATTCTTTATCCATTTTTCTCTTTCCTGGGATATTTAAGGTGTCATGAAGTGGAGGTTCTTGTCAACCGAGCAGCCCTAAACTTGGGGTGCCTGTGTCTTGCTGATTTTTAGTTTTCCCAATTTATACGCCCGTGAGTGGAAGTGACCTATGCGCTCTAAGCTGTGTTTTTTCGATGTTTCAGGACACACCGTACACTTCTCCAGAGTGGCTGTTGGCAATTTACATCCCGCCCATCAGCGTAGCAAAGCTCTCATTTATCCATGGCCTGTCCTGCATTTCTGGTTTTGACACTTTTTTCAGCATGGCCCTTTTGACCGATGGGAAGCGAGACTTCTTTGTAGCGCTGATTTGCCTTTCCAGGTTGCTTGGTTGGCCAAAAAGGGCGTATGCGTTTTTTCCTGAATATATTCAGGAAAAAACGCATACGCCCTTTTTGGCCAAGGGCATCATTGTCGACGTTTTGCCGCTTTTCATGTGCTTTAAAGGCGATTCGAATCTACCTCCTGAAATCTGTTTCGTGCAATTCTGCCTTGCTTTCAAATCCTCTTCGTTGCCTTCCCTCAATATATTTGAAGACGAGAATTATCATTTATAACTCTGCAGGTTTGAGAATTGCAGTGCCCCTGAGTTCCATTTTTCAACTCGCTTTTTTGGGAGCTGGCCGCAAAAGCGCAGGATGGCCTCAGGCCCTATTTTTGTTCCAGGCGGCAGGCTGAGATTGTGGTTAATTCTTCTTCCTAATGGGAAAATAGAGTGACCTGTGCCTGTCCCAACACCTAGAGCTAGTCTCTCATTGGCTCCCCCTCTTCCCGTTCATCCTCAGGACAAATTGAAAGTTGTACAGAACAGGAGGTTAAAGGTGCTGATTCTCCAAGGAGGGAGATTGCTAGTAAAGCGGCTGGAATGGCGAACCCGAGCACAAGGAGATTAGAAATGGGGTGCGTTTTAGAAACCTTTCCCGGTCACACGGTCTACCACCTTCTGGGTTTCTCATGCATGTTTTTGATGTAGGAAGATGCCCTTGAACCTGGAGATTTGGGACCCATGGGATGGGTAACAGGCAGTAGTACTTTAAAGGCTCTGCGTTTGCTCCCCCAACCTCACCAAATCTCTCAGCCCTGAGAGTATCCACCCTTACGTCTCATCCAGCTGTGGGTCTAGATATGGTCAATCCAGGTGGCATCACAACCCCTGAACGAATTTTGTATGAATTTCTCTCTCTTTCACTGTCTTTGTTTCACGGGTTTTTAAAATTAATTTATTTTTATAATGGGGTTTAGCTGCTTTTCACGGCTGTGTTTATGCCGCTTTACACCCACTTGACTCACATCCAGAGAGATATCAATACATAGGTTTTAAGATTCTTACTAGTCAGATATATTCTTGTGCGGTGAATAAGGGGTGTTGAGTCCAGTTCACTGAGCAAGGAGTAGGTCTTTCTATTACATATTGGGTTTATGGAACGGTATCTGAGCTAACTTGAGACCCTTGTTTTATGCATCACCCCACCTCACCTTTCCCGTTAAGCAGCCATAGTGTGTTTTCTAAACGTGTGACTCTGTTCTGTTTTGTAATTCAGTTCAAGTGTAGCGGTTTTTACATTCCCTCTATAAGTGATAGCTTATGATAAGTGTCTTTTTCTGTGTGACTTATTTCACTTAGAATCGTCTTACCTAAATCCACTCATCATGCTGCTACTAGCCTTATGACATTGATTTTATGGCTGAGTGATATTCCATTGTACATAAGGACCACCAATTCTTTATCCATTTTTCTCTTTCCTGGGATATTTAAGGTGTCATGAAGTGGAGGTTGTTGTCAACCGAGCAGCCCTAAACTTTGGGGTGCCTGTGTCTTGCTGATTTTTAGTTTTCCCAATTTATACGCCAATGAGTGGATGTGCCCTATGCGCACTAAGCTGTGTTTTTTCGATGTTTCAGGACACACCGTACACTTCTCCAGAGTGGCTGTTGGCAATTTACATCCCGCCCATCAGCGTAGCAAGGCTCCCATTTCTCCATGGCCTGTCCTGCATTTCTGGTTTTGACACTTTTTTCAGGATGGCCCTTTTGACCCATGGGAAGCGAGACTTCTTTGTAGCGCTGATTTGCCTTTCCAGGTTGCTTGGTTGGCCAAAAAGGGCGTATGCGTTTTTTCCTGAATATATTCAGGAAAAAACGCATACGCCCTTTTTGGCCAAGGGCATCATTGTCGCCGTTTTGCTGCTTTTCATGTGCTTTAAAGGCGATTCGAATCTACCTCCTGAAATCTGTTTCCTGCAATTCTGCCTTGCTTTCAAATCCTCTTCGTTGCCTTCCCTCAATATATTTGTGGATGGGAGTTATCATTTATAACTCTGCAGGTTTGTTAATTGCAGTGCCCCTGAGCTCCATTTTTCAACTCGCTTTTTTGGGAGCTGGCCGCAAAAGCGCAGGATGGCCTCAGGCCCTATTTTGGTTCCGGGCGGCAGGCTGAGCCTGTGGTTAATTCTTCTTCCTGATGGGAAAATAGAGTGACCTGTGCCTGTCCCAAACCTAGAGCTAGTCTCTCATTGGCTCCCCCTCTTCCCGTTCATCCTCAGGACAAATTGAAAGCTGTACGGAACAGGAGGTTAAAGGTGCTGATTCTCCAAGGAGGGAGATTGCTAGTAAAGCGGCTGGAATGGCGAACCCGAGCACAAGGAGATGAGAAATGAGGTGCGTTTTAGAAACCTTTCCCGGTCACACGGTCTACCACCTTCTGGGTTTCTCATGCATGTTTTCGATGTAGGAAGATGCCCTTGACCCTGGAGATTTGGGACCCATGGGATGGGTAACAGGCAGTAGTACTTTAAAGGCTCTGTGTTTGCTCCCCCAACCTCACCAAATCTCTCAGCCCCGAGAGTATCCACCCTTACGTCTCATCCAGCTGTGGGTCTAGATATGGTCAATCCAGGTGGCATCACAACCCCTGAACGAATTTTGTAAGAATTTCTCTCTCTTTCACTGTCTTTGTTTCACGGGTTTTTAAAATTAATTTATTTTTATAATGGGGTTTAGCTGCTTTTCACGGCTGTGTTTATGCCGCTTTACACCCACTTGACTCACATCCAGAGAGATATCAATACATAGGTTTTAAGATTCTTACTAGTCAGATATATTCTTGTGCGGTGAATAAGGGGTGTTGAGTCCAGTTCACTGAGCAAGGAGTAGGTCTTTCTATTACATATTGGGTTTATGGAACGGTATCTGAGCTAATTTGAAACCCTTGTTTTATGCATCACCCCACCTCACCTTTCCCGTTAAGCAGCCATAGTGTGTTTTCTAAACGTGTGACTCTGTTCTGTTTTGTAATTCAGTTCAAGTGTAGCGGTTTTTACATTCCCTCTATAAGTGATAGCTTATGATAAGTGTCTTTTTCTGTGTGACTTATTTCACTTAGAATCGTCTTACCTAAATCCACTCATCATGCTGCTACTAGCCTTATGACATTGATTTTATGGCTGAGTGATATTCCATTGTACATAAGGACCACCAATTCTTTATCCATTTTTCTCTTTCCTGGGATATTTAAGGTGTCATGAAGTGGAGGTTGTTGTCAACCGAGCAGCCCTAAACTTTGGGGTGCCTGTGTCTTGCTGATTTTTAGTTTTCCCAGTTTATACGCCAATGAGTGGATGTGCCCTATGCGCACTAAGCTGTGTTTTTTCGATGTTTCAGGACACACCGTACACTTCTCCAGAGTGGCTGTTGGCAATTTACATCCCGCCCATCAGCGTAGCAAGGCTCCCATTTCTCCATGGCCTGTCCTGCATTTCTGGTTTTGACACTTTTTTCAGGATGGCCCTTTTGACCCATGGGAAGCGAGACTTCTTTGTAGCGCTGATTTGCCTTTCCAGGTTGCTTGGTTGGCCAAAAAGGG
The DNA here is from genome assembly GCF_965194825.1 of Balaenoptera physalus. Classification (NCBI taxonomy): domain Eukaryota; kingdom Metazoa; phylum Chordata; class Mammalia; order Artiodactyla; family Balaenopteridae; genus Balaenoptera; species Balaenoptera physalus. The sequence goes on from NW_028125350.1 coordinate 179,125, forward strand.
CGTATGCGTTTTTTCCTGAATATATTCAGGAAAAAACGCATACGCCCTTTTTGGCCAAGGGCATCATTGTCGCCGTTTTGCTGCTTTTCATGTGCTTTAAAGGCGATTCGAATCTACCTCCTGAAATCTGTTTCCTGCAATTCTGCCTTGCTTTCAAATCCTCTTCGTTGCCTTCCCTCAATATATTTGTGGATGGGAGTTATCATTTATAACTCTGCAGGTTTGTTAATTGCAGTGCCCCTGAGCTCCATTTTTCAACTCGCTTTTTTGGGAGCTGGCCGCAAAAGCGCAGGATGGCCTCAGGCCCTATTTTGGTTCCGGGCGGCAGGCTGAGCCTGTGGTTAATTCTTCTTCCTGATGGGAAAATAGAGTGACCTGTGCCTGTCCCAAACCTAGAGCTAGTCTCTCATTGGCTCCCCCTCTTCCCGTTCATCCTCAGGACAAATTGAAAGCTGTACGGAACAGGAGGTTAAAGGTGCTGATTCTCCAAGGAGGGAGATTGCTAGTAAAGCGGCTGGAATGGCGAACCCGAGCACAAGGAGATGAGAAATGAGGTGCGTTTTAGAAACCTTTCCCGGTCACACGGTCTACCACCTTCTGGGTTTCTCATGCATGTTTTCGATGTAGGAAGATGCCCTTGACCCTGGAGATTTGGGACCCATGGGATGGGTAACAGGCAGTAGTACTTTAAAGGCTCTGTGTTTGCTCCCCCAACCTCACCAAATCTCTCAGCCCCGAGAGTATCCACCCTTACGTCTCATCCAGCTGTGGGTCTAGATATGGTCAATCCAGGTGGCATCACAACCCCTGAACGAATTTTGTATGAATTTCTCTCTCTTTCACTGTCTTTGTTTCACGGGTTTTTAAAATTAATTTATTTTTATAATGGGGTTTAGCTGCTTTTCACGGCTGTGTTTATGCCGCTTTACACCCACTTGACTCACATCCAGAGAGATATCAATACATAGGTTTTAAGATTCTTACTAGTCAGATATATGCTTGTGCGGTGAATAAGGGGTGTTGAGTCCAGTTCACTGAGCAAGGAGTAGGTCTGTCTATTACATATTGGGTTTATGGAACGGTATCTGAGCTAATTTGAAACCCTTGTTTTATGCATCACCCCACCTCACCTTTCCCGTTAAGCAGCCATAGTGTGTTTTCTAAACGTGTGACTCTGTTCTGTTTTGTAATTCAGTTCAAGTGTAGCGGTTTTTACATTCCCTCTATAAGTGACAGCTTATGATAAGTGTCTTTTTCTGTGTGACTTATTTCACTTAGACTCGTCGTACCTAAATCCACTCATCATGCTGCTACTAGCCTTATGACATTGATTTTATGGCTGAGTGATATTCCATTGTATATAAGGACCACCAATTCTTTATCCATTTTTCTCTTTCCTGGGATATTTACGGTGTCATGAAGTGGAGGTTCTTGTCAACCGAGCAGCCCTAAACTTGGGTTGCCTGTGTCTTGCTGATTTTTAGTTTTCCCAATTTATACGCCCGTGAGTGGAAGTGACCTATGCGCTCTAAGCTGTGTTTTTTCGATGTTTCAGGACACACCGTACACTTCTCCAGAGTGGCTGTTGGCAATTTACATCCCGCCCATCGCGTAGCAAGGCTCTCATTTCTCCATGGCCTGTCCTGCATTTCTGGTTTTGACACTTTTTTCAGCATGGCCCTTTTGACCGATGGGAAGCGAGACTTCTTTGTAGCGCTGATTTGCCTTTCCAGGTTGCTTGGTTGGCCAAAAAGGGCGTATGCGTTTTTTCCTGAATATATTCAGGAAAAAACGCATTCGCCCTTTTTGGCCAAGGGCATCATTGTCGACGTTTTGCCGCTTTTCATGTGCTTTAAATGCGATTCGAATCTACCTCCTGAAATCTGTTTCGTGCAATTCTGCCTTGCTTTCAAATCCTCTTCGTTGCCTTCCCTCAATATATTTGAGGACGAGAATTATCATTTATAACTCTGCAGGTTTGTGAATTGCAGTGCCCCTGAGCTCCATTTTTCAACTCGCTTTTTTGGGAGCTGGCCGCAAAAGCGCAGGATGGCCTCAGGCCCTATTTTGGTTCCGGGCGGCAGGCTGAGCCTGTGGTTAATTCTTCTTCCTAATGGGAAAATAGAGTGACCTGTGCCTGTCCCAACACCTAGAGCTAGTCTCTCATTGGCTCCCCCTCTTCCCGTTCATCCTCAGGACAAATTGAAAGTTGTACGGAACAGGAGGTTAAAGGTGCTGATTCTCCAAGGAGGGAGATTGCTAGTAAAGCGGCTGGAATGGCGAACCCGAGCACAAGGAGATTAGAAATGGGGTGCGTTTTAGAAACCTTTCCCGGTCACACGGTCTACCACCTTCTGGGTTTCTCATGCATGTTTTTGATGTACGAAGATGCCCTTGAACCTGGAGATTTGGGACCCATGGGATGGGTAACAGGCAGTAGTACTTTAAAGGCTCTGCGTTTGCTCCCCCAACCTCACCAAATCTCTCAGCCCCGAGAGTATCCACCCTTACGTCTCATCCAGCTGTGGGTCTAGATATGGTCAATCCAGGTGGCATCACAGCCCCTGAACGAATTTTGTAAGAATTTCTCTCTCTTTCACTGTCTTTGTTTCACGGGTTTTTAAAATTAATTTATTTTTATAATGGGGTTTAGCTGCTTTTCACGGCTGTGTTTATGCCGCTTTACACCCACTTGACTCACATCCAGAGAGATATCAATACATAGGTTTTAAGATTCTTACTAGTCAGATATATTCTTGTGCGGTGCATAAGGGGTGTTGAGTCCAGTTCACTGAGCAAGGAGTAGGTCTTTCTATTACATATTGGGTTTATGGAACGGTATCTGAGCTAACTTGAGACCCTTGTTTTATGCATCACCCCACCTCACCTTTCCCGTTAAGCAGCCATAGTGTGTTTTCTAAACGTGTGACTCTGTTCTGTTTTGTAATTCAGTTCAAGTGTAGCGGTTTTTACATTCCCTCTATAAGTGATAGCTTATGATAAGTGTCTTTTTCTGTGTGACTTATTTCACTTAGAATCGTCTTACCTAAATCCACTCATCATGCTGCTACTAGCCTTATGACATTGATTTTATGGCTGAGTGATATTCCATTGTACATAAGGACCACCAATTCTTTATCCATTTTTCTCTTTCCTGGGATATTTAAGGTGTCATGAAGTGGAGGTTGTTGTCAACCGAGCAGCCCTAAACTTTGGGGTGCCTGTGTCTTGCTGATTTTTAGTTTTCCCAATTTATACGCCAATGAGTGGATGTGCCCTATGCGCACTAAGCTGTGTTTTTTCGATGTTTCAGGACACACCGTACACTTCTCCAGAGTGGCTGTTGGCAATTTACATCCCGCCCATCAGCGTAGCAAGGCTCCCATTTCTCCATGGCCTGTCCTGCATTTCTGGTTTTGACACTTTTTTCAGGATGGCCCTTTTGACCCATGGGAAGCGAGACTTCTTTGTAGCGCTGATTTGCCTTTCCAGGTTGCTTGGTTGGCCAAAAAGGGCGTATGCGTTTTTTCCTGAATATATTCAGGAAAAAACGCATACGCCCTTTTTGGCCAAGGGCATCATTGTCGCCGTTTTGCTGCTTTTCATGTGCTTTAAAGGCGATTCGAATCTACCTCCTGAAATCTGTTTCCTGCAATTCTGCCTTGCTTTCAAATCCTCTTCGTTGCCTTCCCTCAATATATTTGTGGATGGGAGTTATCATTTATAACTCTGCAGGTTTGTTAATTGCAGTGCCCCTGAGCTCCATTTTTCAACTCGCTTTTTTGGGAGCTGGCCGCAAAAGCGCAGGATGGCCTCAGGCCCTATTTTGGTTCCGGGCGGCAGGCTGAGCCTGTGGTTAATTCTTCTTCCTGATGGGAAAATAGAGTGACCTGTGCCTGTCCCAAACCTAGAGCTAGTCTCTCATTGGCTCCCCCTCTTCCCGTTCATCCTCAGGACAAATTGAAAGCTGTACGGAACAGGAGGTTAAAGGTGCTGATTCTCCAAGGAGGGAGATTGCTAGTAAAGCGGCTGGAATGGCGAACCCGAGCACAAGGAGATGAGAAATGAGGTGCGTTTTAGAAACCTTTCCCGGTCACACGGTCTACCACCTTCTGGGTTTCTCATGCATGTTTTCGATGTAGGAAGATGCCCTTGACCCTGGAGATTTGGGACCCATGGGATGGGTAACAGGCAGTAGTACTTTAAAGGCTCTGTGTTTGCTCCCCCAACCTCACCAAATCTCTCAGCCCCGAGAGTATCCACCCTTACGTCTCATCCAGCTGTGGGTCTAGATATGGTCAATCCAGGTGGCATCACAACCCCTGAACGAATTTTGTAAGAATTTCTCTCTCTTTCACTGTCTTTGTTTCACGGGTTTTTAAAATTAATTTATTTTTATAATGGGGTTTAGCTGCTTTTCACGGCTGTGTTTATGCCGCTTTACACCCACTTGACTCACATCCAGAGAGATATCAATACATAGGTTTTAAGATTCTTACTAGTCAGATATATTCTTGTGCGGTGAATAAGGGGTGTTGAGTCCAGTTCACTGAGCAAGGAGTAGGTCTTTCTATTACATATTGGGTTTATGGAACGGTATCTGAGCTAATTTGAAACCCTTGTTTTATGCATCACCCCACCTCACCTTTCCCGTTAAGCAGCCATAGTGTGTTTTCTAAACGTGTGACTCTGTTCTGTTTTGTAATTCAGTTCAAGTGTAGCGGTTTTTACATTCCCTCTATAAGTGATAGCTTATGATAAGTGTCTTTTTCTGTGTGACTTATTTCACTTAGAATCGTCTTACCTAAATCCACTCATCATGCTGCTACTAGCCTTATGACATTGATTTTATGGCTGAGTGATATTCCATTGTACATAAGGACCACCAATTCTTTATCCATTTTTCTCTTTCCTGGGATATTTAAGGTGTCATGAAGTGGAGGTTGTTGTCAACCGAGCAGCCCTAAACTTTGGGGTGCCTGTGTCTTGCTGATTTTTAGTTTTCCCAGTTTATACGCCAATGAGTGGATGTGCCCTATGCGCACTAAGCTGTGTTTTTTCGATGTTTCAGGACACACCGTACACTTCTCCAGAGTGGCTGTTGGCAATTTACATCCCGCCCATCAGCGTAGCAAGGCTCCCATTTCTCCATGGCCTGTCCTGCATTTCTGGTTTTGACACTTTTTTCAGGATGGCCCTTTTGACCCATGGGAAGCGAGACTTCTTTGTAGCGCTGATTTGCCTTTCCAGGTTGCTTGGTTGGCCAAAAAGGGCGTATGCGTTTTTTCCTGAATATATTCAGGAAAAAACGCATACGCCCTTTTTGGCCAAGGGCATCATTGTCGCCGTTTTGCTGCTTTTCATGTGCTTTAAAGGCGATTCGAATCTACCTCCTGAAATCTGTTTCCTGCAATTCTGCCTTGCTTTCAAATCCTCTTCGTTGCCTTCCCTCAATATATTTGTGGATGGGAGTTATCATTTATAACTCTGCAGGTTTGTTAATTGCAGTGCCCCTGAGCTCCATTTTTCAACTCGCTTTTTTGGGAGCTGGCCGCAAAAGCGCAGGATGGCCTCAGGCCCTATTTTGGTTCCGGGCGGCAGGCTGAGCCTGTGGTTAATTCTTCTTCCTGATGGGAAAATAGAGTGACCTGTGCCTGTCCCAAACCTAGAGCTAGTCTCTCATTGGCTCCCCCTCTTCCCGTTCATCCTCAGGACAAATTGAAAGCTGTACGGAACAGGAGGTTAAAGGTGCTGATTCTCCAAGGAGGGAGATTGCTAGTAAAGCGGCTGGAATGGCGAACCCGAGCACAAGGAGATGAGAAATGAGGTGCGTTTTAGAAACCTTTCCCGGTCACACGGTCTACCACCTTCTGGGTTTCTCATGCATGTTTTCGATGTAGGAAGATGCCCTTGACCCTGGAGATTTGGGACCCATGGGATGGGTAACAGGCAGTAGTACTTTAAAGGCTCTGTGTTTGCTCCCCCAACCTCACCAAATCTCTCAGCCCCGAGAGTATCCACCCTTACGTCTCATCCAGCTGTGGGTCTAGATATGGTCAATCCAGGTGGCATCACAACCCCTGAACGAATTTTGTATGAATTTCTCTCTCTTTCACTGTCTTTGTTTCACGGGTTTTTAAAATTAATTTATTTTTATAATGGGGTTTAGCTGCTTTTCACGGCTGTGTTTATGCCGCTTTACACCCACTTGACTCACATCCAGAGAGATATCAATACATAGGTTTTAAGATTCTTACTAGTCAGATATATGCTTGTGCGGTGAATAAGGGGTGTTGAGTCCAGTTCACTGAGCAAGGAGTAGGTCTGTCTATTACATATTGGGTTTATGGAACGGTATCTGAGCTAATTTGAAACCCTTGTTTTATGCATCACCCCACCTCACCTTTCCCGTTAAGCAGCCATAGTGTGTTTTCTAAACGTGTGACTCTGTTCTGTTTTGTAATTCAGTTCAAGTGTAGCGGTTTTTACATTCCCTCTATAAGTGACAGCTTATGATAAGTGTCTTTTTCTGTGTGACTTATTTCACTTAGACTCGTCGTACCTAAATCCACTCATCATGCTGCTACTAGCCTTATGACATTGATTTTATGGCTGAGTGATATTCCATTGTATATAAGGACCACCAATTCTTTATCCATTTTTCTCTTTCCTGGGATATTTACGGTGTCATGAAGTGGAGGTTCTTGTCAACCGAGCAGCCCTAAACTTGGGTTGCCTGTGTCTTGCTGATTTTTAGTTTTCCCAATTTATACGCCCGTGAGTGGAAGTGACCTATGCGCTCTAAGCTGTGTTTTTTCGATGTTTCAGGACACACCGTACACTTCTCCAGAGTGGCTGTTGGCAATTTACATCCCGCCCATCGCGTAGCAAGGCTCTCATTTCTCCATGGCCTGTCCTGCATTTCTGGTTTTGACACTTTTTTCAGCATGGCCCTTTTGACCGATGGGAAGCGAGACTTCTTTGTAGCGCTGATTTGCCTTTCCAGGTTGCTTGGTTGGCCAAAAAGGGCGTATGCGTTTTTTCCTGAATATATTCAGGAAAAAACGCATTCGCCCTTTTTGGCCAAGGGCATCATTGTCGACGTTTTGCCGCTTTTCATGTGCTTTAAATGCGATTCGAATCTACCTCCTGAAATCTGTTTCGTGCAATTCTGCCTTGCTTTCAAATCCTCTTCGTTGCCTTCCCTCAATATATTTGAGGACGAGAATTATCATTTATAACTCTGCAGGTTTGTGAATTGCAGTGCCCCTGAGCTCCATTTTTCAACTCGCTTTTTTGGGAGCTGGCCGCAAAAGCGCAGGATGGCCTCAGGCCCTATTTTGGTTCCGGGCGGCAGGCTGAGCCTGTGGTTAATTCTTCTTCCTAATGGGAAAATAGAGTGACCTGTGCCTGTCCCAACACCTAGAGCTAGTCTCTCATTGGCTCCCCCTCTTCCCGTTCATCCTCAGGACAAATTGAAAGTTGTACGGAACAGGAGGTTAAAGGTGCTGATTCTCCAAGGAGGGAGATTGCTAGTAAAGCGGCTGGAATGGCGAACCCGAGCACAAGGAGATTAGAAATGGGGTGCGTTTTAGAAACCTTTCCCGGTCACACGGTCTACCACCTTCTGGGTTTCTCATGCATGTTTTTGATGTACGAAGATGCCCTTGAACCTGGAGATTTGGGACCCATGGGATGGGTAACAGGCAGTAGTACTTTAAAGGCTCTGCGTTTGCTCCCCCAACCTCACCAAATCTCTCAGCCCCGAGAGTATCCACCCTTACGTCTCATCCAGCTGTGGGTCTAGATATGGTCAATCCAGGTGGCATCACAGCCCCTGAACGAATTTTGTAAGAATTTCTCTCTCTTTCACTGTCTTTGTTTCACGGGTTTTTAAAATTAATTTATTTTTATAATGGGGTTTAGCTGCTTTTCACGGCTGTGTTTATGCCGCTTTACACCCACTTGACTCACATCCAGAGAGATATCAATACATAGGTTTTAAGATTCTTACTAGTCAGATATATTCTTGTGCGGTGAATAAGGGGTGTTGAGTCCAGTTCACTGAGCAAGGAGTAGGTCTTTCTATTACATATTGGGTTTATGGAACGGTATCTGAGCTAATTTGAAACCCTTGTTTTATGCATCACCCCACCTCACCTTTCCCGTTAAGCAGCCATAGTGTGTTTTCTAAACGTGTGACTCTGTTCTGTTTTGTAATTCAGTTCAAGTGTAGCGGTTTTTACATTCCCTCTATAAGTGATAGCTTATGATAAGTGTCTTTTTCTGTGTGACTTATTTCACTTAGAATCGTCTTACCTAAATCCACTCATCATGCTGCTACTAGCCTTATGACATTAATTTTATGGCTGAGTGATATTCCATTGTACATAAGGACCACCAATTCTTTATCCATTTTTCTCTTTCCTGGGATATTTAAGGTGTCATGAAGTGGAGGTTCTTGTCAACCGAGCAGCCCTAAACTTGGGGTGCCTGTGTCTTGCTGATTTTTAGTTTTCCCAATTTATACGCCCGTGAGTGGAAGTGACCTATGCGCTCTAAGCTGTGTTTTTTCGATGTTTCAGGACACACCGTACACTTCTCCAGAGTGGCTGTTGGCAATTTACATCCCGCCCATCAGCGTAGCAAAGCTCTCATTTCTCCATGGCCTGTCCTGCATTTCTGGTTTTGACACTTTTTTCAGCATGGCCCTTTTGACCGATGGGAAGCGAGACTTCTTTGTAGCGCTGATTTGCCTTTCCAGGTTGCTTGGTTGGCCAAAAATGGCGTATGCGTTTTTACCTGAATATATTCAGGAAAAAACGCATACGCCCTTTTTGGCCAAGGGCATCATTGTCGACGTTTTGCCGCTTTTCATGTGCTTTAAAGGCGATTCGAATCTACCTCCTGAAATCTGTTTCGTGCAATTCTGCCTTGCTTTCAAATCCTCTTCGTTGCCTTCCCTCAATATATTTGAGGACGAGAATTATCATTTATAACTCTGCAGGTTTGAGAATTGCAGTGCCCCTGAGCTCCATTTTTCAACTCGCTTTTTTGGGAGCTGGCCGCAAAAGCGCAGGATGGCCTCAGGCCCTATTTTTGTTCCGGGCGGCAGGCTGAGACTGTGGTTAATTCTTCTTCCTAATGGGAAAATAGAGTGACCTGTGCCTGTCCCAACACCTAGAGCTAGTCTCTCATTGGCTCCCCCTCTTCCCGTTCATCCTCAGGACAAATTGAAAGTTGTACAGAACAGGAGGTTAAAGGTGCTGATTCTCCAAGGAGGGAGATTGCTAGTAAAGCGGCTGGAATGGCGAACCCGAGCACAAGGAGATTAGAAATGGGGTGCGTTTTAGAAACCTTTCCCGGTCACACGGTCTACCACCTTCGGGGTTTCTCATGCATGTTTTTGATGTAGGAAGATGCCCTTGAACCTGGAGATTTGGGACCCATGGGATGGGTAACAGGCAGTAGTACCTTAAAGGCTCTGCGTTTGCTCCCCCAACCTCACCAAATCTCTCAGCCCTGAGAGTATCCACCCTTACGTCTCATCCAGCTGTGGGTCTAGATATGGTCAATCCAGGTGGCATCACAACCCCTGAACGAATTTTGTAAGAATTTCTCTCTCTTTCACTGTCTTTGTTTCACGGGTTTTTAAAATTAATTTATTTTTATAATGGGGTTTAGCTGCTTTTCACGGCTGTGTTTATGCCGCTTTACACCCACTTGACTCACATCCAGAGAGATATCTATACATAGGTTTTAAGATTCTTACTAGTCAGATATATGCTTGTGCGGTGAATAAGGGGTGTTGAGTCCAGTTCACTGAGCAAGGAGTAGGTCTTTCTATTACATATTGGGTTTATGGAACGGTATCTGAGCTAATTTGAAACCCTTGTTTTATGCATCACCCCACCTCACCTTTCCCGTTAAGCAGCCATAGTGTGTTTTCTAAACGTGTGACTCTGTTCTGTTTTGTAATTCAGTTCAAGTGTAGCGGTTTTTACATTCCCTCTATAAGTGACAGCTTATGATAAGTGTCTTTTTCTGTGTGACTTATTTCACTTAGACTCGTCGTACCTAAATCCACTCATCATGCTGCTACTAGCCTTATGACATTGATTTTATGGCTGAGTGATATTCCATTGTACATAAGGACCACCAATTCTTTATCCATTTTTCTCTTTCCTGGGATATTTAAGGTGTCATGAAGTGGAGGTTCTTGTCAACCGAGCAGCCCTAAACTTGGGGTGCCTGTGTCTTGCTGATTTTTAGTTTTCCCAATTTATACGCCCGTGAGTGGAAGTGACCTATGCGCTCTAAGCTGTGTTTTTTCGATGTTTCAGGACACACCGTACACTTCTCCAGAGTGGCTGTTGGCAATTTACATCCCGCCCATCGCGTAGCAAGGCTCTCATTTCTCCATGGCCTGTCCTGCATTTCTGGTTTTGACACTTTTTTCAGCATGGCCCTTTTGACCCATGGGAAGCGAGACTTCTTTGTAGCGCTGATTTGCCTTTCCAGGTTGCTTGGTTGGCCAAAAAGGGCGTATGCGTTTTTTCCTGAATATGTTCAGGAAAAAACGCATACGCCCTTTTTGGCCAAGGGCATCATTGTCGACGTTTTGCCGCTTTTCATGTGCTTTAAAGGCGATTCGAATCTACCTCCTGAAATCTGTTTCGTGCAATTCTGCCTTGCTTTCAAATCCTCTTCGTTGCCTTCCCTCAATATATTTGAGGACGAGAATTATCATTTATAACTCTGCAGGTTTGTGAATTGCAGTGCCCCTGAGCTCCATTTTT